>NW_027053250.1:0-43000 GCF_011386835.1 Chrysemys picta bellii | reverse complement strand
CCAGGAGGGGGCAGTCAGGGGACAAGGAGCTGGGGAGAGGGTTGTGGGTTCTGAGGGGGGCGGGAAGTGGGAGGGGTAGGGGTGGGGCTAGGGCAGGATGGGGGTGGGGCTAGGGCGGGGCTCCTCCCATCCTCTTTTTTGCTTGCTGAAATATGGTAACCCTATAATATGAGAAGTTGGATCTAATTTATTTAGTTCACAGAAGATCTTTATGCAGTCAAATATCCATTTCAAAAGTCTCTGGGTTGAAACAATGAGCCCTCTAGACCTGTCCCAAATATTACAAAAAAAGTTCTAGGCCAGTTATGGAAAGGCTTTGTTCTATGGAGTTGGTAGAAAAGTGCCCTAAAGACACCACTCATATGAAGTTTTGCCTCTCCAGGAGTCAAATGAGGTTTGGGGGGAAACACTGAGGGTCTATGACCTGATGCAAACAAAAGCCGGAGACCACTCTGAATAAGAACCTAGGGCGAGATCAAAGAACAGTCATCTTGTCTTTGTGAAATATAGTAAAAGAGGTCCTGCCATTAACGCCTAAATCTAGCTTATCCTTTGAGCAGAGATAACAGTCACCAAAAATCCTGTCTTGATAGAGAGGTGATAAAGGCTCTAACAGGGACAGCGGGGAGATCATTAGGTCCAGGAAGACAATACTTTGGTCCCAGGAAGGTCCCTCACTTGGGGAAGTGTAGTTGCTGTAGCCAACTACACTTGAGCACAACAATCTCCAGCGGCATGGTTCCAACGGAGGGCACAGGGCAGCCTCCATCAACATGGCTTTTAATCAGATATCCCTGTCTTTAAGAGAGCAAGGTCTGAAGTTTTTGTAGATCCTACACTTCTCTTTAATATGTACCTCTCTGAGGCACTTAAGGCAGCTCGTGTTCAGGTCACTAATAGACATATGTTTGCTGCACCCAGCCCATGGCTTAAACCCCAGGGACCGGCCATACCCCGTCCTTGGGGCTATGTCCCTAATGGGATTCCGCTCCTAAATGCTAACTGCTAACACTACAGTAACGATATACAAGAAAAACTCAGAGTCCAAAGTTAGAGAAACCACTATCGGACTTGTGAAAACAGGAAGCGTTCCAACAACCGTCACTGGTGGAAAGAAGGAACTGAGAGGGCATGGGACCAGCAGGGCCCAATGTACCAGCGCATAAGCACAGGGCTCCAGAGGTTGCCAAAGCCGGCCCTAGGGGGCGCGCACACATCAAATATGGAATCGACATGAGCAAGCACTCAAAGAAGAAGAATCCAATCTTGCGTGCCTGAGGCACATATGCACCTAGAGTGGGATCTACATGGACAAATACTCAAGGAACAACTGGTAACAACAGTCTGGAGGCAACTTTAAACTTGTGAAAAAATGGGTCTTATCTTACCTTTTCCCGTTCTTTTCTTTTCTCTTCTAAGGAGCGACGATTAATTTCAACTTCTCTTTGCCATTTCTGTACTCTTTCCATGGTTTGCTCCATCATTTCAGTCTATAAAAAGTTTAATCATAAATCACAGTGATGCAAGGGGAATATTTATTATTTGTACTACAATAGCAATCCCGCCCCCGCAATCAGGATTGAAACCCCACTTTAGTAGGCACTGTTAAAAAAACAAAAACAAAAAAAGACCACATACATACGAGGAAGTCATGGTCTCTGCCCCAAAACTGCTTACAGTCTTCCATGACCTAGTGAACACCCACACAGGTATCCCATCCCAAACTGATAACAGATTACACTTGGCTATAGTACAAGTGTGTGCTAAGTTTCAATAAATGAGCAGCAAAAACTAAAAAAAACTAGAAGTGTTTAGGCACAAGAGATACATTCAATGCAACTTTCAATTTACAGTGAATCAGCACATTGATTCAACTGAAAAAAATGAGTGAACTATTTTGAACAGCAAGAACAGAAGAATTTTCCTTGTTTAAAGTAGGTTAGACTGAAATTTTAAACTGAAAATCAATATGCTAAGAATTTCCTTTTTAGAGGAAATTCTCCTATTAGAAGTGTTTCAGTTTATCTGTCATTTTATTAAAATAATATATTGCTTGTAATTTTGATGGTTTATAAAGAACTAGAGTACACTGAAACCCCATTTAATAAATTCCCAGGGTAATTTCTATTGTGAAAACAATCTGCTGATAAAAGTCTGAAAGTTGTCCAAAGCACACTACTATACATTTTCTCAGAACACAATACTACCGCCGCTCCTTTGCCTCTTACAGTTTCATTGTATTCACAGCATGTTAGGGAGACTTACAACCAATTTACACAGAAAGCTGTCCTAGCAGAATAACTGTTTTTCTCTCCACAGAACACATTTTTATTTTCTGAAATCTTTTCTTTAAGACAAGTAACTATTTTTAAAGGTAATAAAAAAGTGAACTGCTGCTAAGATTTAAATCATCTTCATGGTTGGATGCTTTTAAAATAGAAGATGAATAATTTACTTGAATATAATTTTAAAGGGATGTGAAAAAATGCTTCTTTTGCTTTATTTCTTAGTAGTTTAACATAATACAGTACTTTATTTGCCTTTTGCGGGGGGGGGGGACGGAAAGGGGGTGTCTCTGCTGCTGCCTAATTGTGTTCTTCTGGTTCCAAATGAGATTTGTGTGGTTGACTGATCAGTTTGTAACTCTGGTGTTCGTAACTCTGAAGTTCTACTGTAAATTATGGAGCCACCATGAGCAAGCACATACATAGTTAAGCTTTGTTGGAGAACTGTGTAATGAATTGTGTTAGTCAAATATGTACTAAGTAATGTTAGAGAAATTATTATATATAAGACTATAAGAAAATAGGAAGGAATTTTTGCTTTTTGTATGTATTTCTGCTGCTTTAGATCATCAGATTTTGCTGAAACAGTCTGTAAATCAGAAAACTGGTTTGTATGTCTCAGATATAAAGTTCTTGACCAAGCAGAGAGCAGGGTAGAGAAGAGAGCTGTTAGCTTTCAGTAAGTCAGGTACAATCCCTCATCCTCCACCCGTCCAACAAGTAAAAACTCAAGACCACAAAAACAGATGAGTAAAAAGAATAAAAATTGCTGTAATGTAAGTACAACTGCATGGAGCCAGTGAGCGTGACAGCAAGGAATAGATGCATTGGGAACTCCATAGATATAAGTAAGTTTTAGCAGAATAAGCAAAACATGTATTAATTTGGGTTAGTTATTGTGATTTTTAATTAGGGGGTTAGAGTGGAATATATACGGATAAAGACACAGATGAGGTAGCTTGCTATACTGAGTCTGTGCAAAGTTACAGAACAGAGGATTAAAAAAAATAGATGATTGACAGAATAGTGGAGAAGATACAGAGGAAAAATAGCCAAGCATAGCAGAGATTTGAAAAGAGTCACCCTGTCCCCAAGAAAGATAACTTGAGCATTTCCTTTTCTTGTCTTATCTTTTTTTTGCATGTTTATGTAATTCATAGGTGACAGTAGCATTGTCTGAAAACATATATAATAAAGGCTAAAATAAATTGTTTCAGCCTAAATTGAAGTGGATTTGGTTCTCACCCAACAGGTTGACATTGGCATTTAAAATGGAACTCAAAATGCCTGTTTCACAGTATAATAAATTAATCTACTTTCCAAGTTTAGCAGAGTTACACTTTAGATGACATTAATTTTCTGCATAAAATAGTTTCTTACTTTGCCAAAGAAAACAATTAAAAAAAATCACAATATTAATAAAATTCACCACTTGTTCTCTCACCTTTTTCTTGGCTTTGAATATTCCACCGACAGACCACCCCAGACTCTTCATATATTCCATATTTAATAATATAATTTAATAATATAATATAATTCAATCAGATTTCAAACTCATTTAAAGAAGCTAGACTGTAATAAGAAAAGCTCTTAACAGTCACACCTAGAGGTTATGGTGACAGAGCTATGCCAGTAACTCAGGTGATTTATAAGTAGCATCATTGTGACATCAGAAGTAGCAACCAATCAATCTTTCCTCTGCAATTTGCTCAGTAACTCAGGTGATTCATAAGTAGCATCATTGTGACATCAGAAGTAGCAACCAATCAATCTTTCCTCTGCAATTTGCTATCAGTCACTGAAGTGGAGAGGGCCTAGTCACAGGTCAAAAGTTCTCATTGTTAAATTACTTGAACATCTGTATACAAACATGGTAATAACACTGGATTGGCTCAATGTCCCTGGCCTCAACCTACTCCCAGCCAAGACCGTCTCTCGATGGGCTCCTCACAGAGGTAGCAAAGAACAGCCCTTACTGTACCTCTCCAGAGGGAAATTCTTAACCCCCATTCATCTGAAGGTATAATCTTCAGCATCCTGTATATAGGGTGTAACATTCTTAAGTAGGCAGCAGAATCTGCATGCATCCATTAAAACCCTGACAGCAAAGGGTAGGTGACAACCATCACATCTACAGAAGACACATGTGGAGGTCCCTTTCTCCACGGCAACATAACTTCTTTCATCTAAGTGTGTATGGAGGGGCACAAAGGGGATGGGAAAAGAGTTAAGCTAAAGATAAATATGAAGAATCATGGAATCCATGACTTGCATGAGCTACAATGTTCTACCAAATGCACAGGAAAATTGTGGAGCTGCAGCAATTGGCAGAGGCCAAAACATTCAGCTGGACTTCCCCATGTTCTCAGGAATTCCTGTAGCCCCTCAGAGTTTCTCCACTAATCTCAACTCAGAGTGCCTGCAAAGTTCAGAAGCTCCACCAGAACCTGCAGTCTTCCTGGTAACAACAGAACCTGAGGAATACAGACTGGTTAACCCCTATCGTACTTCTAAGCACTACAATGTTCCCTGTTACTTAGCTCCCCCATTGTTCTCTGCATAACACCGGGGACTTTCTGCCAGCTTTCTTTCTTTGCATGGAAAAGATTTCAAAATGTCTTAAAAAAATAATCAAGAAAATCCCCAGGCAGAAACCAAACCAAACAAATCATTAACATCTGTGAGTAAAGTTGACAGTACATGTAAGCGTTTTTTTAAATTCATAATAATGCTGCAGTTATTAAAAACAAACAAAATCAAGCATTAGAAACCAAGGTAATTCAGAGTTAAGATCAAAATAAAAGACAGCCTAACATTTGAAAGTAGGCAAGTCCCTCTGCCCCTAAAGCAGGGGTGGGCAAATTTTTTGGCCCGAGGGCCACATCGGGGTGCAAAACTGTATGGAGGGCCGGGTAGGGAAGACTGTGCCTCCCCAAACAGCCTAGCTGCTTTACGTATTTCCACAACAGAAACATATCAGCGATGATGCCTAAGCTCTGGTAGAATAAATGCTGAATGAAGCAGGAGACTCCATATTAACCACTTATTAAACAGGCCCTCACACAGTCATCTATGCACCTAACTGGATGAAGATCTAAAAGATTTCATCCTTTGCAAATTAACATGCCAAAGCACGTCTGACATTCAACATAGAGAGCATAGCAGCAGCCTTAGAAGCGGGTGGTTCAGAGAAAAATATAGGCAGGTGAATCTGCTAGTTCAGATGGAAGTCTGTGACAACTGTCAGTAGGAACACAGGATGTGTCCTAAAGACGCTTTGTCCGGACATAAGATAGCATAAGTTGGGCTTTGAGCAGGGAGTTGGACTAGATGACCACCTGAGGTCCCTTCCAACCCTGATATTCTATGATTCTATGACCCAGGGCCTGAAGCTAGTCTCATTGCTTTACCCATTAAGTACATCTGGAGCAGGGCTTCTCTAGATTTGCAGGTCCTGCAAGTGAAGGACTTGCAAATAGAACATTTTCCAGGGATATTCCCCCAGACAAAATAAATATTTTAAATGCCAAACATTAAAGGGTATAGTGCTCTTGTTTGATGGGCAGTATGTAAATCCAGGGGACTTAGAAGAAGCCATCCTGGCACCAGAAAGAAATAACTATTCTGGTTAAAAAACCAAAATGCCAATGGGCAACAACTAACCATCCCTATCTATACTATGCACAAATTTGAAAAGAGCCAGTTATTTTGTTAGCACTGCTCACTGCCCATGTTCTTCTCGAAGCCAGGAGGCATGAGAAGAACTGAGTGGTGGCTGGCCTGCTCCACCCTTTTATGCCCTCGGTGCAGGACATGAGGCCGCTCAAAGTGCATGAGACTCTGAACCTGGGTGAGTGGGGTACGTTGCACACCGTCAGCAAACTGTGCATATGGATAACCACTCGAAGGGGAAAAAGTTACAAAGGGATAGCAGTGGTCTGTTCACTAAACCGATAATACACTGGCTTTTACAAATTGTCCTAGAGCCAGTACAAAAAGCCCTTGATCAAAACACCAGTTCAGTATGGAGACCTAATCTTGCTAACTCTTATGTGAAGGACTTAAAAACAGCACATTTTCCAGGAAGAAAGATTAGAGGCTAGAGTCACTGAAGAGGCAGAATTGAGGTTGTTTGAGAGCCTTAATTATACATTTCCAAATTTTTAAATGTTGGGTTGTGATTTACGTTTAACTTAACTTTGAATTTCCTGTATTTTTAATACTTGTTATTTTTAATTACTACAAATTTATTGTAAGGGACTCTCATCCTTAACTTGAGTTTACCCAAGTATTTAGCCTGCAATAGTTTAGAATCCAAGTAACTTTCCCCTTAATTTATGGTAGTTTAGGCTGAAAATGTTAAACTATATGACAGTGTCTCTTTAAGGTCACAATTGGCCACCAGGTGTCATTCTTGCTCTATGTAATATTATTGGTAGGGACTACGGTCCATTTTGGTCAATTTTACCGTCATAGGATTTTAAAAACCATAAATTTCATGATTTCAGCTGTTTAAATCTGAAATGTCACAGTGTTGTAATTGTAGGGTCCTGATCCAAAAAGGTGTTGTGTGTGGGGGGAGGGGGGGAGAGGGGGTTGCGGTGCTGCTACCCTTACCACTGAGCTGCTGCTGGTGGCAGCGCCACCTTCAAGCTGGGAGACTGGAGAGTGGCAGCTGCTCGCTGGGAGCCCAGCTTTGAAGGCAGAGCTACTGTCAGCAGCAGCACAGAAGTAAGGATGGCATGGTATGGTATTGTCACCCTTACTTCTGCGCTGTTGCACGTGGGGCACTGCCTTTAGAACTGGGTGCCTGGCCAACAGGCACTGCTCTCCGGCTGCCCAGCTCTGAAGGTAGCACAGAAGTAAGGACCCTCAATTTGAGAAACACTGGTCTCCCCCATGAAATCTGTATAGAATAGGGTAAAAGTACACAAAAGACCATAGTTCATGGTCCGTGATGCGTTTTTCATGGCTGTGAATTTGGTAGGGCCCTACTGGAGAAGATGTTCCAGATCTTCAGTGAATCATGCTCAAAGGCATGAGGCTGCAAGATGCTAAGTACCTGCTAAGAAGTGCTTGGACCCTTGCAGAAAATGGCAAGCTAATTAAGAACTCAAGGTTGTCCAACATAATGCATACTTTCAATTCATCATCCTCAGGATGTTCTAAGAAACATTATTCAAGTATCTTGAATCTTGTAAATATGACTGAATGTTTGACACACACTACTGCTAACAGTAATTATAAGAGCAGCCAGAAGAGGCCTGGTGCAACATGGTACAGGAACTCCTCACTTAAAGTTGTCCCAGTTAACGTTGTTTCGATGTTAAGTTGCTGATCAGTTAGGGAACATGCTCATTTAAAGTTGTGAAATGCTCCCTACTAAGGTCGTTTGGCAGCCGCCAGTTTTGTCCACTGCTTGCAGGAAGAGCAGCCCGTTGCAGATAGCTGGCGGGTGGTTGGAACCAGGGTGGACCAGCAGCCCCCCATCAGCTCCCCCCTCCCCTAAGTTCCCTGTGCAGTAGCTGTCCCTCCCCCCACTGCCATGTGCTGCTCCTGCCCTCTGCCTTGGAGCTGCTCCCAGAGACTCCTGCTTGCTGTATCGGGGGAGGGGGAAAGAGGGGGGCTAATGTCAGGGTGTCTCCCCTTCCCCCCTGTTTCTGCAACCTGCTTACCCCATCTTCCATAGAGCAGTGGGGACACACTACGGAGGGAGCTTCTAGGCAGTAGTCTCAGGTCTCAGCAAGCTGATTTAATTAACAAGGCAGTGTACTTAAGCCTGGAGTCAGTACTTATAGGGGAAATGCTCATTCTTCTCTCACACCCAGGGTGTGTGTCTCTGTCTCTTTCTGCCATCCCACCTTTCCTGCTGCCTTGTAGAGTGTGAGAGTTAACCCTTGAGGGCTGGGGTGGGGAGCAGGCAAATTTTTTTTTGCTTGGGGCGGCAAAAAACCTCGAGCCAGCCCCGATACTCTCCAAAGTCAGTGTTAATCTCTCTATTCCTGATGGCAGCTGAAGGTACAGCACAACGCCTCAGACCTAAACAGAGAAACAGCACCTACTATTAGGGTTACCATACGTCCGGATTTTCCCGGACATGTCTGGCTTTTTGGGCCTCAAATCCCCGTCCGGGGGGAAATCCCAAAAAGCCGGACATGTCCGGGAAAATAGGGAGGTAGGGTTCTAAGTGGAGCTGGCCGGAGGGCGACAATTCTGTTTTGCGACACCTTTCGAGGTTTCAAAATTTGTTTTTATTCTAGATTGGAATGAAACCATAAGCCTTTCAAATGCTTTCACAAAATGAAATTGAATCAAAAACATCAGGTTTTCTATTTGGGGGCCTTCCTCCTTGCAAGAGTCCACTTTGCACCTCAGAAACCTTCCCAGCAAAAACTTTGTCTGAATCAATACATCTCCGTGAAATATTTCGGCTTTGACAATGCAGCACATTTCAATGAAAAACATTCAGTTAAAAATGTTTAAGCAAAAATTTCCCCCCTTCCTCTCAACCAGAAGAAAAAGGTGGTTATACTGGGAATGGCTGGGCCTAGAATCCCTCTCTTTTTGCCAGAGGTCTTTTGCAAAGTTTTTGGAGGAGTCCCAAAGTCAACAACATGTATCTAGACTGATTTTCAAAACTACAACCTGATATTAGGATTCTGGATTTCAGAATTTTTGGCTGTTTTGCTTTTGTCATCAAATACTACAAAACTGTACAGATGGGAAGACATCAAACAGACCAAAAACCAAAACCACTAGAAATTACATACATCTACAACAAAATATACTAGCCCCCTATAGCCTCAATGGTATACTAGGGCTTTTTTTTAAAGCACATGCGGCTAAACTCAGCTCTGACAAGCAGTTGAGTTAAATGGACTTATGCAACCTATACGAGGGCTGAATCTGGCCGATGATGTCCAAGTTTTTACAATGCTTCCAAGTCACGCATATGACAAGACGATTCTCTAGATAAGCGTGCGCGCATACACTCCCCACCAATGTGGTCTCTTCTCCTCTAACGAAGTAACAATTACCTTTTTTCACCACCTCTGGGAGTCCGTCTAGCTCATACTCTGGCTCATTCTCATGTAGGGAGATGGCAATCTCATCAGCACCTGACCAAAGGAAAGAGTCATTATCTGTACAAATAACTTTGAGGAGACTCTGGAAAGATGAGTTTAGAATGCAATGATCTCAATCATTCATTTGTTAATTAAGTACATAAGATGTGTGCTTGTGCAACCACAGTAAACTATGCCAAATAAAACAAAACAGACATCATGTAAAGGTTACTTTACAGAAGAGATCTCTGTTGATACTATAGTTACTGTCAGGGTGCCAGGTATCCCGATTCTTTGGAATCTGACCCTGGACACACAATGCATGGGCAACATTAATTCTGGCACTTCCTAACTTTTAAGTGCTTAACATTACTACCTTACCATTATTTTAACAGTTTTTGTGTATGTAATTGAATATAGCTCGTCTCAGAAATATGGATCTCTTTGTGTACCGCTAGTGATTCTGCTTATTGGACACTCATGAATATTTCCTAGCCTAACTTACTCTAGCTAATGGCAGACAAGTTGTAGTATATTTTACACACTGTGGTGACCACTTTAAACTGTTGTCCTATTAGCTCTATACTTAGCCCCTGACAACTCTTGAAATGACTGAAGCTTGTGATCAATAAAACACCATCAGATCAGAATTAAACAAAGACTGTGAATGGCTATCCAACCACAGAAGCAGTTTCTCCTCCCTTGGTGTTCACACCTCAACTGCTAGCAGAGCACCTCACCCTCCCTGATTGAACTAACCACGTTATCTCCATACTGATTTATACCTGCCTCTGGAAATTTCCATTACTTCCATCTGAAGAAGTGAGGTTCTTACCCACGAAAGCTTATGCTCCCAATACTTCTGTTAGTCTTAAAGGTGCCACAGGACCCTCTGTTGCTTTTTACAGATTCAGACTAACACGGCTACCCCTCTGATACTTGTCTGAATCATAACACTTTAAGAGTTGCTCCTCTCTCCCTGTCTACAAGCCAGAAGGACACCAAAAGCTGTTTGGAAGGACATATGTATAAACTCTAAAAGATGTCAGTTTCTCCATGGTGGATGCTGAACTATCAGCCATCTATACCCAGAATGTGAATTTTCTTTGTTGTGATGGCCAGCAACGGAAAGAACAGACACACTCCAACATTTTACACTCTCATGTCTCAAACAAAGCATTGTAAGAAGTTATACACACCACTCTAATGTTCTTTAAAAAATAGCCTCCCCTTCATCCTAAGGTCATTTTTGATTTCAAAACATAGGCATTGGAAATCTATATTCATAACATAGAAGGAGACTCTGAAATTTGAGGAGACAGATCTTGGGCCAAATTCTCAGCTGGTGTGAATGGCAGAGCTTCAGAAACTATACTGATTTACACCAGCTGAGGATCTGGCGCCTCATCTGAATCAAACGTAATAATGCATGTTTTGAAAACATATTGTATAAATAAATGCATTAAGGTTAGAAACAGGATCATGATTAAGGCTATGTTTTAGTCTCGGGTATTTTTAGTAAAAGTCATGGACAGGTCACGGGCAATAAACAAAAAGTCATGGCCCCATGACCTGTTCATGACTTTTACTAAAAATACTCGTGACTAAATCTTACCTACTGGGAAGGGGGACGCTCCTGAAGACTGCTGGGGAGTGGGGGAGAGAGAACAGGGCGACGCTGTCGCTGGGGGGATGCCCAGGATTCCACTGCCACTAGTCCCAGACTCCTGCTCCAGGGCAGCACCAGGGACCATGCCTAATGCTGCCGGAGCAACGGCCAGTGCGGCTGGCTCCTGGGCTTCCCCAGCTGATGGGGTGGTCCTGGGATCAGCTGCACCAGCACTGCAAAATTCACAGAGGTCACAGAAACCGTGACTTCCATGAATGATTTGCAGCCTTATAATAACATTCTAGTAGAGCATTTCCTTCTTAAACTACCCCATACTTGGCTTTTGCTCCTTTAATGGAGCACCATGTTCAGCAATTTGTTTCTCCAACATTTTTTTTCCCTTCTCTAGCTGCTTACAGGATTTCATCCAGGTCTTCATTTTACTGCGAGCAAATCCATTTTGCTTCTTCCGTTGAATTGTAGACTTCAGATTGTCCAACTATAAAATAAAAAATTGTTTGTAGTTGCTAATAGGAAACTTCATTCTTCTGTATAAGCATTATACTCTCACTAATGGCATCTCACCTGTCATTAAAAGTTCAGTGCAACTAAAAAACCAGACAAAAGTTATAATATGCATTTGTATAGTAGATTCACTTAGTAATATACAATTGAATTATAGCAGCTTCTAATTCCAACAGAGAAACATTAAAGTCATGTTTCTTGGAAAGCTACATGTGTGTAGATTTCCTTGATAGAGAAATAATAATTTGGTTATTTTGAATATTCTATTTAGATGACAAAACCCAGCTGAAAAGCATGTGGTCCAGGCAGGTTTGTCCACCCTATGTGCATTGGAATGCCAAAATAAAGGGATGGTGGATAACTGGCAGCCTTATAAAACACACTTCAGGATAACGTAAATATCAAGCACAGTGCTCCATTAGCTGGGCATGGAGTGAGCACTGTAACTCAGTGCCTGCTTGCCACAATACAGGCTCCACACTGTGCTTTTTCATGTGTTTATTTCTGAAGCGAGAGCACAGAACTACAGTCCGTCATTCACCACAAATGGAAGAGAAAAAGACTGCAGGCTAGAAAATGCAGAGGGAATTGATAAGAAGAAATTCACCTAGATGGACAGGTTTAAAAACTAAAAACGCCTCTCTAAATTATTAGCAAAAATAGTGCTGTCATAAGAAGAATCACTTAATTAATAATTTAGATGGAAATTCTGCATACATCAGAACTGATATGCTCTCACAAGTTGCATGTGACATAATGAGGTAGTAGAAGCAGTTTAAAGACAATAGGGGCACGTCTACAGTGGGAAGTTTATTATTATTGAGGTTTTTTTCAAGACACTGGCTTCCGGTGATGAGACCACGCCCCCATCAGGCCACAGCTGGCCCTTATAAAAGGGCTGTGAGCCAAACACTCGGTCAATCTTCCTCTAGCTCTGAAGGGAGAGGGACCTAGCTGTTTGGGAAGCTATGGGTACTGGAGTGAAGCAGGGCTAGGGAAAGGCCAGAGGAGCTGGGAAGCTCCAGGCTGGCAACTCCCCAGGCTGCAGGGCCTTGTCCAAGTCCCAGATTGGTACTGAGTTGTAGGGAAAGGCAGCAGGTCCAAAGTCCCCTGCCAATGATGAGTGGCCATTACAGACTGCAGTCGGCCCTAGTGAAACAGGGCTAGATGGTGACTGGCAGTAGCCACTGAGGCAAGGTGGAGGATAGGGGGTGGGGATTCCCCTGGGTGGGAATCCCTAGATAGTGGGTTACTGTTGGGGGCAGGACCCTGACAGGGGGAGGACACCAGGGTCCGGGAGGGACACAGGGGCTAATGTCGAGCAGGATGGTGACCATCAGAGGGTGCTCTGGCTAGAAATGAGCTAAGTCCCTGGATGACCAGAAAGAAGCGCCGCAGGGGTGAGTCCCACACCGTTACAAGGGGGAAAAGGTATAACTAGAGAGGATAATCAGAGACTTCTTAGAGAGGAAGAACCGTCCAGGGGTTAAGGGTGACAGCCTAGGACTCTGGGCACCAACATTCAGTTATGTTTCAATTAGGACAAGTTATTGTTGGCTGTTTCTAGAAATACTAGTTTACTGAATTTCATTTTTTCTGTACAGTGGAATGGTATTATAGTATCAATTTAACAGTAACTTTGTAGTACTTTAGGGTAGTCAAGTAAAACTCTTTCCATGACAGTTCTAAATACATGGTTGAGCTGGTTCAGAACAAATAAGAACTGACCACAGTCTTTATCAGAATCAGATAAAGATTCCTTTCAGACCTTCACTATGGATAGGACTCCATTACTCAAAAGTTCTTAGGTTTCCTCTTCCTTTAATAGATCCTGGCACCCCACTCCGAAACCTAATTTAGAATTTATGATCTCCAGGACAGAGAACCTGTCTACTGTGACTATGTTCTAATGCATGGAGTAAATTCACAACAATATTAAATGCATAGAAATTTGTTTGTGGAACATGTATAAGCTTTGGATAGCTGTCTGCTGGGTACTGGAATTCAAATCTAGTGCAAAACAGACTGATGTGCAACCACCTCTTTGTATCCCTCTTAACTCTTTTGGTTTCTTGATCTACTAGGACATTTGCATTAGAAGAAATACCAGGAACTCTACGATCTACTATTCTCTTCCATAGGATTTATTAGATAAGTCTCACTACATCTGTTAGCCTTGCTAATACAAGAACTTCTCTCTTAAAATATACTCAGAACAACCCAAATAGATTTATGTTGACAGAAAACTGTCATTTCCACCAACAAAATCTGAAAAATTCAGCAGCTCCTCAGCCCTTGTGAAAATATAGCTGGGTCTGGACTGCAAAGTTCATACCCAAATGTCCTAAAAGCTCAGATGTGCTCAGATTTGGGGTTTTGGTTTGGGCACATCTGTATTGGAAAGCAATGTAACAAGTTCTCTAAACTCTACTTACATTTTTACCTGTTTACCATTATTGTTGGGGGAAACAGTACAGCAGAGAAAATTATCTGACAGTACAGGAAACAGATGCTAACTTACTAGCAAAGGATCAGAGAAGTCTGGAAGATCTGGAACTAATATGCCAACCAACGCACACACCACTATTAACACAGTACACATGCCTAGAACCACCACTGGCCAGTCAGCTATCAGGGCTGCACAACTATAAGGAAAGAAAAAAAAAATATTTTAGCAAGGAAAGAGGAATTTGAAAACAAAAGAAGACAAGAACAGAATTATTTCACACCTCTCTCCTTACTGAATAAGACCCATCTAAAGCATGGGTCTATTTTTTTATTACACCTAAATGGAGGCTTCAGACCTTTGCCGGGTATCTATGTGAGATCCAGTTTAATCTCATTTTCATTTTTTTTTTAAATTGAAGTGAGAAACAGACCAAAAAAAGATGATGTTCATCTCCAGCAATTCCCTCTCCTCTTGAAACTTCATTTGGGTTCTTGTTAAAAAAAAAGTCTCTCTCACCAGTCCATTGGTATTTCTTTAAGATTGTTATAAAAATATAGATTTCAGTTTAGCATTTTTGTGTGTGCTGCTGCTGCCTCTAAGATTATTATTTCTGACTTATTCAAAAATAGATTTCTTTGGTTCACAGGTCAGGTAATGATAATTGCTACTTTTACTCAATCTATTCTGGCAACTATGGATAAAGCACAATTAACATCATTTTAAGTCAAATTGCATCATAAGACCAAGTATGCATTATTGATTTTTATACTACTTCCTCAACTTTATAGTTCTGGTTTGGTCAGAATGGTTTTCCCTGATCCGTACTACACAAGAAAATAAGTGATTTGCATAAGCCAGAAGAACCATTTGCTTTCTAACTTAAATCTACAATTTAAAAAAAGTTATTCCGAGCCTATTATGATAGTCCACAGAATTTGCTGCAAGTTCAAGGATGAAAATAAACTGCAATACCCACACACATACTCAGATTTCAGTATATATCATATCTTGCTAATAAATTCTTAGAGCAAAGAAGCTTTCACATACATAATTAAATATTTATCTCAATAAGAGGTTCTTGTTACATTGACAAAAAGTGTGCAATAAAAAAAAAGCAAAAAAATGAAACCCAGAAGTACGAAGTTCACTATAATTAGTCTTACATCAGTCATTGAAATCAAGGTCCTGGAGTTCCAAGGACAGCTTTACAGAAAGGTTATGCTGTCTAATCTTCAGAACAGAGGGGACAAAGTCCGGTGAGGTTTGTGATGCATTTTGAAAAAACATTTGAGTATGTGTCACGGAGTATTGGGGAACTCAGGGCCCTGCACCCCCGGCTTCCTGCGATTCACCATGACTCTCAGCCAGCCAGTAAAGCAGAAGGTTTATTTGGATGACAGGAATACAGTCCAAGACAGGTCTTGCAGGCACAGACAACAGGGCCCCCCTCAGTTAGGTCCAGCTTGGGGTCCCAGGGCATCCCAGCCCCCCCCCTTTGGGGGGGTCAGAGCCATCTCTGCCTCCCAACCATCTCTCCAGCCCGCTTCCAACACTCTGCCTTCAGCGACCCCTCCCACAGCCTTTGTTCAGTTTCCCGGGCCAAGGTGTCACCTGGCCTCCAACCCCTTCCTGGGTTCTCATGTTACACGCTCAGGTATTCGCCTTCGGGCAGACTCCCATCCCCCAATGCAGACTATCCTAGCCACACTCCCGTCAGCATTCACACACCACAGTAAGAACAGTCCCAGTTCGTCACAGTATGAATCATAGCATATTGATAGTAGTTGTACACATGTAAATATTAAATCAGGACAATTTATATTCTACTTCCTCCTCAATCTCCATGCAGACTAAAATAAAGGTTAGTTTATATTACAGCTCTCTCTACACCTACTTTCACTACCCCGAGAGACTGTTGTTGTTTTGAAAAATCAGATCAGCACAACATCTGTATGTTCTTACCTGGACCCAGTTACCCTCTGTCCAGAGATTTTCTGTTCTATTGCTAAAACAACATCGAATTCCCCTTTTTATCCCAAGGCAACAGGACAGTCACTCTGGCAGCAGTTTACCATTTCTCTATAATAAAACCAACAATGCTGTTACTGACTGCCCTGGGAGTCCTCTGCAGTGTGCCTCAACCTGAAAAATCTTCACTTCAGCAATGAGAAAGGGGTATGTTCTGCAGGGTTCAGCACAGACTTGGGAAGATTCAAGTGCTAGTGTGGCTTTGCTTCAGTTTCTCCATAGATAAATGTGGAATAATATTTACCAATCTCACACAGGGATTCTCAACCTTAATTAGTGAAAGTTTCTAAATCTGTTTGAAGTGCAATTTATTATTAAATAAAAGTTTAAGGGAGAGGGAGTAGATGACTTAATAACATTTTTCTATTTACAGGATTCAATATTTCTATATACACCAGATTCTACATTGACTAGTTAAATGTTTGTCGAGAGCTCTGAAGACTTGAAAGTTATTTTTCACCAGTATGTTGCTACTGCAAGAATGATTCCTTTACCCTGTTGTGTGTGTGATTCCATCCTCTGCTGAGCAGCTTGCGCTCATCTCAGTTGAGCAGAACTCTTCACTCAAGAACACTAAAGAAAGTTGTGGCCTACATGACCTGTTTAAAGACTTTAATAAACCTTATATAGGAAACATTACCAGGTCTTTACTCTTGTAAATTGTCCTATTTTTTCGTGTCACTGTAGTGGGAAGATCTGATGACCAGCAAGCCTAGTGGATAGCTCTTGGCCTTATGGTTTCTGCTGGCCTAGTCATCCCAGAGGGGGCCTCAGTTGTGGTCTCAATCACCCCCTTGTACTCTGATTGGTCCCCCAGAGTCCAGTCAATACAGAGGAGCAGGAGAAAGGGTGCTAAGTAGGGGACCCGGACCCACCTACTTCACCGGGTCCCGAACCAGGGCCCTAGAGGTTATCCAAGTATCCAGCCCAGTTACTGAACTACCCCAAATTAGGTGTTCTCTGAGGTCACTTCCTAACATCTGGAGTTCCTTAGTTTGGGGCATAATCATAGGCTAGGCAGACTTTCCTCAGTCTCTTAGTGTCCTGTTCCGTTAGTTAATCTCTCGTAGAGCTTTCAACTCCCAAAGAAAGGGATGAATCCAAGTCCCTGCTGCTAGAGTAGCCTTCACAGAGCTGTTGCTACTCTTGACACAGCTCTCAGCATCAGCCTGGCTTCCTGGTGTCACATGCACTCGTTTCTCCCTTCTCCTAGCAGTAATGTCCTTTAAAAACTGCTCCTGGACTGAGAACATGCTATGCAAGTTCAACTTGTTAAGGGGCGGGGCCTCCCTAGCCCAGCATTGCTCCAGTGTCGGTCCCATCACAGTCATACACTGGATATTTGTATCAGCAACGATCACTGCAGCCAGAATAGCAAAAGCATCCATTTGAACTATGTGACAACAACATTTGTTTCTACATAATTTGCAATCCTTGTTGGTTTTCAACACTCTGATGCACTTTGTTAATTAGCCTATGTGCTTTTTGGTACCTTGAGCATATAAACAATTTCACAGCTCACTGAAAATGCAAAAAAAAAAAAAAATGGCATGAGTATGTGTATCAAATAGATTCACAATAATTTTAAGTTGCCTCTGACAAATCTGGAAATATCTTTCCCTTTCCAGACAGCGCACATTTTTGAGATACAGTAATTAATTCTCTTTTCTCAACTTCATATTTTCAGATTTTGTCTGTCTGAGCTTCATTTGGCACCACTAATGACACTGGTGTAAAGCAAGAAATCTCTTCAAGTGATTTGTCCACAAACAACTGAGATCCTGAGTTGTTATTCAAAAGGAAAAGCTGGTCTCTCCACTTCTTCTTATTTCGTAGCCATTGTGTGGGAGGTGGGAGCTTTAAAATTAAATTGTAGTTCTTCCCCTAAAAGGCAAGCCGTGGATTTGACCTGAATTTAAAAAAATGTGGGTGCATTGACCTGAAGATGAAAGTGACTGGCCTCAGACCTCTGCCCCCAATTCAGAAAAGCAATTAAGCATCTGCTTAAATCCACCCCTATTCAAGAAAGAACTCAAATTTAAAAATGGCACGCTTTAAGTTAAATATGTGTTTAAGAGCTTTCCTGAATCAAGGCCTCAGTTTCCTGCCTTATACTAGCTGACTAAACCCACCAATACATTGGTGCAACTGGCTGAGAAGAGTCAGAGGACTGGGCCAGACTGGTAAGCAAGTCATTTCTTCGGCCATTCAGTAGTCCGAATCAAGTGGAAGTTCCCACTAGCCACAAAATTCATTGCTGCCTGAAATTTATTTTATGCCAAAACATCTGCTGCATTCAGTCTAGTCTGTAGTACGTTAACATTTCCTACACTGCTTTGTGGTATGGTGCTCCTCTTTCCTAATCTACCCAATCCATATATTTGTGATTCTTTACTTGCCTCGCTGCACTTCTAATGAGCTGGGAAATCATGTTTGCATACTAAGCAATAAAACAATGCTTAGGAGTTCTCCATTGTGAATCTGTATCTCTGTGTATAAGAAGAAAAATCGGGTTCATAACAATCTGGTTGTACACAAAAAGATATATACAACTTTTCAAAATGTCTAGTTGGTGTATATTTAAGAGGTTTTCATTGTTTCATGTACAGTGGAAATGTATTTGATTGGATTTATATGCAGTATATTCACTGAACAGATCTATTATTTACTGAGGGCAATTCCTGCACCTGGATTATTCCTTTAACATGTGTTCATTTGAAATGGTATCTAATATTTCAGGTGCATGAACATTTTGGGTAGGCCATTCTTCTTTCTACCATTAACCATGCTGTATTTTTGTTTAAGAGTAGGAAAGATTATTGCAATGCCCTCTCCTGAGCTTTTAAAATCAAGCTGTTTTATAATTATTGGTGTTGGACCAGAGAGTTTCTGGTGGTACACTCAGGAGCAGGACTGTGGTCAGCTGTCCACACGCGCACACACACACACACACACACACACACACACACACACACAATTTGTAAAGAAAATAAAATTAAAAAAGAATCAGAAGACAACACGGGATATTTGTCCAAAATTAGTATTATTCTTTCCATCTGCTTTTAGAAGGAAACCTAGTCATATGCACAACAGCTAATTTTACAATACACTAACACCTTTGTATGAGACATGGTTTTCTTAACACATGAGAGAACATGCACAAGATTTGTAAGTGCTTATACGGTACCTTACCTTTTTGGTAATTTGAATGGTCTGGCTGGTCTGAAAAGAAAAAAAAAAGAATTATCGAACATAAACAAAATGCACTAATACTTATGCACTAATATTTTTTTCCTGTGCAGTTCCGGGGAAGAAAATATTTTAAATTGGCATATTCTATCCTGGCATTATCCAGAAAACTGGAACCCCCAAAGGTACCCAAATAAAACCTGTTTCAACTGCAAATGTTGTTGTTGCTTCTTTACTAGAAATCTAGCTCTACCAAAGTTATTCTGAATAGCAAGAGAGAACAGGCACAAATGTATTGGTTGCGAATACTTTCTCTTCTTCAAATGGATCTTAGTTCATGGAGTAATAATCTTCAGTATACACTTCATATTTTAAAAAATTGTAATTAAGATGACCAAAAAGCAGTCTCTGGGGGAAAACCATAAATCCACTTAAAGATTCAGTATCTATGGATATGACAAACAGATGTTCCGAAGATGCAACTAAAACCACAGTTTCAGGTAAAGCATGAACTTGGTTTACTTTCAATAGTCATCTTTAATACTGTTTCTATATTCCGTAGATAGAAGACACTAACTAAGAGACCATTTTTCACCAAAAAAAGTCACTTTATAGTACTAAATTCTCAGTTCTCTAAAAGAGTACAGATTTGCTAATTCCCACACCACTGCATTAATGGCTCAAAATTTATGAGGGCTTCTGAGATTGTTCCAGGAGCAACTAAAAAAAAATCAGTTTGTCTAAAAATAAGATACATTGTCCCTGCAAAAGATACTGAGTGAAATCCTGGCTCTGGGGAATTAACTGTACCATTATAAGCATCTTTGTACAGGTATAGCTGTGTCCACACTAGGGTGTTGTACTGCTTTAACTACATATGTTACTAAACCAATATAGTTATGGTGACAAAAACAAAGAAACAAAAACCACCCGTGTATAAAAAGTTAGGACTGCCCCTAAAAAGTTAGGACTCATTTAGACAAAGCAGAAAGCACAATCTTATGTAGAATAACTTAACATACCACTTCACAGATATGCTGACCAGCATAGCTGTGATAAGAAAGGAATAATCAAAAATATGTTTTTCAAGCAATACTCTAATTCAAAGCATAAAATAAGCTACACGTTAGCATACCTATTACTGGGCATCATCAATGACACACTCCTTACATCAGCTGTGAAGATGAAAGAACAGATAAAGCTAGACAAACTAAACCTAGTTTCTAATCCATCTTTTAAGCATCATGGCTAAGTGCATGTGGTCGGTGTCAAATGATACAGAGAATAACTACAACTCTTAACTACTTAATTCCTGATAAATAGAAAAATATAAAGATAAAGATAAATTAAAATGACATAGCATTTTAAATGTAACTGTACTTTAGAAATACAAAGGAATCACAAGAAAACAAACATTTTCATTTTATAACCAAAACAGGATGAAAAGTCCTTAAAAAAACAAAAACAAAACTAAACCTTGTAGACAGATATGTTTCACTGTAGTTTGTCCTCAGCTTTTAGAATATTAAATAGAGCATTTATTTTCCTACTGTTGGGCTACAGAAACTGATATTTTGATTAAACCCAAACTGACGACTTCAAGAAGTTGAACACATATTTGTAAATAATCATGGAACTCATCACTATTGATGGAGCAGGTGCTCGTAATTCCCAGAATTTATAGGGAAAATGGAAAGTCTCATTGCATTTAGTGATGAACAAACTGGGAAACTTGAGGTAATGGAGGACTTGAAAAATCCATCTGCCACTGGAGAGTAAGCAGCTTTTCCTGACGCATAGAAGAACCTATGCCAACTTCTGCAGAATTTTAGTTTTCCTTTGACTTAATTAAACAAAGAGTTTCTATCCCTTGCTGTTGCGAAGATTAAATGCATTTCACATTTGGAAGGTTAACAACGCAGTGCTGTCTTGCTGGGTTGGAGAGAGAGAGAGAGAGAGAGAGAGAGAAGACTGTAATACCCCTCTCTGCTGCTGTTGGTCCTGCTCCTCAGTGTTCTCCTATGATTTAACAGAGTGAAAACAGACTTGATAGTAGTTAGTTTTTACTGCTGCAATTCTGAAAACTGTGGGCAACCATCAAACTGACATCCCATCAATTGTACTACTGCTTGAGAAAGCTATGAGTAGCAGTGGAAACAGACATCAGAGCTATTAACTGGGATAGAAATGGGGGGGAATATAGATTAGCAAACATTGCTCTGAGTTAGCAGCCAGGAAGCTGGAGGGAAGTGGTAGAATGGCAGAATGCCCAGTGCCCAGCTACAACAGCCAGGAAGCTGAGGAGGCATTGTGGAGCCCCTTACCTATGCAGAAGATAGGAGGCTTTGGGATGGGAAGGAGAAGAGAGAGAATGCTCCTTCCCTCCAACTGCCAAAGGGGGCTGGTAACTGGCACATTTGAAACCTTCCTTTTAGCTGGAGGGTAATATGAAAGATGGAATCTCTTAAGTGGGATCTAGGAATCCCTAAGCGGGATCTAGTAGGAATCTCATCACCCTTCCCCATTTCTAGGAGTAGAGGGACTGGACTTCTCACGATGGTTCTACCTCTGGATAGTGGGGCCTTCCCATCTTTCACAATGGACTCTGGAAAGTAGATTAAGTTCTCTGGCAAAGAGGTGCCTGCAAAAAATTTTTAAGCCTTGATGTAACAACCTTGATCTAGATTCAAAACTCCCAGCCTAGATGGTAAACTCTGTCAGGCAATCATTGGGCCTTTATTGTCTCTGAAAAGCACGACACGCTTATAAATCTCTATATAAATGTTAAAAGAAAAAAAATCTCCATGGAAGAAGTTAAGATAGGGTATCATTTTTCCACCTACATTAGAGACCTACTTAGAACATCAATTTTATGTATGGGTTTCTCTGTCATGTTCATCATCGTAGCAAGTAAGCATCACACAAACAGTAAACCTGCACTTATCCTCACAACATCCATAGGGAAGGGTTATAATTCTCTATTTACAGATCAGAAACTCAAACAGAGACATTAAGGTCAAAATTACCACATGGCCACTAACTTTGGATGTCCAGTGTGAGAAACTTAAAACAGAGATGCTGAAAAGTCTCAACTTCAGATGAGGTCAATGCAGTTACCTCTGAAAAAACATCAAATTAGAAAGCCAAAATTTGTAGCATCCAAAACTAGTGGACTCTCTCAAAATGTTATGCCTAAGTGACTTGCCCAAGATCACAAAGGAATTCTGTTGCAGAGTTAGGAACAGATCCCAGATCCACTCATTCCCAGTACAAGACCATCCTTCCTCTTTCAGCCCAATTGGCAGATAGCTGGTTTTTAGAAGTCAGTGTGGCTGAGTGCTCTGAATGTGGTAAGGACAAAGTTCTGCAGACCACTCTCAAGGTATCACCAATACATGTAAAGGTTTCTACCCAAAATTATTTGAATCAGATTTGAGTAGCAATAAGACCATGTATGAAAAGAAATGTTCGCATAAACCAACAAGCTTTTGGATTACCTCAAAGCCAAAAGGCTTATAAACAAGAATGAACAAAGGACAAATTAGCTAGAAAGCTATAATTAAATGCTCAAGAATTTTTCAGAATGACAGCCACTCTCAATTTAAGGTATCATTCCATGTAACTATACAAATTATGAACCTCTACCTTCATTCATGTAATAAAAAAGGTCAAAGCTCTGGTGGCATGATCAACTCTTTTGAGTAGAGGGCTAAGGGAAGAAAACGAAGGAAAGATTTTTGAAATCTGACTGTACACTCAGGTTGAAGTGCAAGAGAGAGGTGGATATCTACACTCTTATCTTTAGTACGTTGACCCAATGACCAACCAATTTCTAGCCTTTAGAAATAAAAGATTTGCATTCCAATGCACGTTCTGTCACCTGTGAAAATGAATTTCATTCTCTAATCTGGACATTACTACAAATAACTGAACCACCACATTATTTGGCACATGTGGCAGCATGTTACCCAGAGAGATCGGTCTGGTACTGGAACGGTATGGGCTGTTGCAAGCAGATTTGTGATGTGTTGGCAGGGTTATGTAGAGAAGTTTGCCAAGCACATGCCTGACTCACATCAATTCCAATAGCCTTCACTCTAATCAGTAGATAATTAAACGATAAAAATGAAAGATTAAGTAAGCGGCTGCTCTATACAGACAAATACTCTCCTCTCCACAAAACTGGCTTTCCACTGAGGTGCTCCAGAGACCAGAACACTCCCCTTTCCCCAACCACTCCACTCACCTCAGGCTGCAGAGCTGCTGCAGTAGTTTCCATGGCAGCTACCCCCTCTCTTCAACCCTTAACCATGGCCACACCTCTACCCCTGTCCCCAAAATACCCCCAGAAGGTGGTCTGGTTGGAACAATGTATTGCTGAAGTATGCTGTGACACCTTCCCAGCAGAACTGCAACAGCAGCTGCTGCCTGTTCAGTCAGACAAGGCTGGATAGGGAACTGTGTTCATTTTGCATCTGTTTCATAATTAGGGCTCACTGAACATTTCCATTAAAAGTCTATAATGAGGAGTCTTTGTACAAAATGTTGTTCCTAGGCAAAAATCTCATTTTCTTTTATACAAGAAAAACAACAACAACAAAACCCCAACTTGAATATTTTTGTGAAAACAAAACCCCTCAAATGCACATTTCCCTTCTGTTTCCTCTCTGCACAAAGTATATTCAGTGTTGAACAAATGAGGATGATTAAGTCCTTCAAGTCTCGGAAGGTTAAAGGTCACACCTGCTATCAAATTGTTTTTTTTTCCAAAAGGCATGCATAAAAAAAATTCTGTGTACACCAGAATGAATTCCAGCAGTGTAACCAATACCTTGCAGCTGTTACAATATCTTTATTACACTGGTCAGTAGGAAAAGTTATCCCCACAAACTTCACTAAAAATTCTTTCGTTATGCCCTAAAATACAGAAATGCATAGCAAAATGGATCTTTCCTTCTTAATTAATTAATCCTACTGTGTGTAGTTTTTAAAACACTGTACTTCTATTTAATTAATTTATATAAGTCTATTAAACTCTAAAGAAAGTTTTGGTGAGAAAAAGATCGTTCATCAATCTTCATGAGAAAGGAACCGTAGGTTTTGTAATAACTTCACCGAACGCACTAACAGTGTACGTAAGTTACCCATATAAGAAAGCCTAGCTGGAGGGGATTCAAATTCAACTCAAAGCTAAAATACCTCTGTGCTTAGCACAACAGGGGTAATGCTGAAAAGTGATATGGCAAGGATTTAAGATGGGACAAGGCAGGATTGAATTGCTGCATCACAGCACTAGTACAATTTCAGTAAATGCTATAGAAAAGACTGGAGAGGGGACCTTGTGGTGGACCTGAACTCATCCACAATTTACTCCACCATGGTAGTTGCAGCCCTCATACCCCATTCCATCCTTCCCAAATGGTTCATCCAGAGGCACAGAAGACCATACACAGAGCTGTTTTAGGCTGTGTGCAGCAAAAGCACAATGCATCAGTTCACATTAGAAAGATTCCTTCTGTAACCTCGACGAGCAATTTTGTTTTTATTTTAAACAGCGGGGAGCACGTTGTTCTGCCACATTCTGTCTCCAATGCTCTACACTGGAGCCAAAGTATGTTCTTAGTAACACCCAGGTATTCCCATAGACATCAATGGAGTTGCACGGATGTAACAGAGGGGACAGTTTGGCCCCAAACTCTTATCCTTTGGATATAACAAAAGTATTATTAATTCACATCAGGTCTCTAACTTTCACCTGGATGTTTCCTTGCATAAAGCAATGTTGCATTAGCATGTGCCTCTCTACAGAATCATAAAAATGTAGGGCTGGCAGTGACCTCAAAAGGTCATCTAGTCCACGCCTTGTGCTGAGGCAGTATCAAGTATATCCAGACTATCCCTGACAGGTGCTGGTAAAACTATTCTTAAAAACCTCCAATGGTGGAGATTCTCCAGCTGGACCCAGGACAGACCCCGGAAGCACCCCACGAGCTAGGCCCTCCTGGTTTGGCAGTGACCCATTGATAACTACTCCGAGTACTGTCAGACAGTTCTGCACCCACCTTATAGTAATTTCATCTAGACCACATTTGCCTAATTTGTTCATAAGAATGTCATTTGGGACTGTGTCAAAAGCCTTACTAAAAGCAAGATGGATCAATATGAAACTGTGCTAACTGAATTTAATGCTCATCAATAAAAGTTATGCATGGTCTGGTGCTTTTAGCAATCTCTTTGGTTCTTTGACCTAAAGTGCGTTAGAGGAAAACAATTTGCAAGAAACCCAAACATGTTTAAGGACAAGTGGTGCTCTTTAAAATTACATAGAGCTTTTTTCTCAGCCCTCCCATTGCACTTCTAGGTTGGGAGAAACTCTCTTTACTCCACAGATAGGAACTGTCACACTGGATCATTACTAGATGCTCCAGGAGGTGCTAGAAATGCTACCGAAGGCCAGTTTGGATTAACCATGGGAAAACTAGCAAAATAAGCTGTGGTTTGAAACATATTTAACCAACAAATGTTCACTTTAAAAAGGACTTTCCACAGTCTAGACAGTGCAAATTGTGTTTAAAAACGTGCTAGCTGGGTTGACAAATGACCGGTCAGCATTCTTTTTAAAGCATGACTTGCCTTTTCTACGCTAATGTTTAAAAACCTTGTTGGTTAAATCCTGTTAGCTAAACACATTTCAAAACACAACCTACTATAGCCAGTTCCTTCCAAAACTTAAAAAAAAAAATATTATAACCATATTCTTGTTACCCACGTAAGTGTTCTCCAAATCCTGCTAAGTTCCTGACCTTTTCAAATGTTACCTTGTGATAATTTAATTGAATGTCCCCTCATTAATGTATTATTAGAAAAAGTGAACAGAAGTTCCTGACCCACATTCTCTATACCATTCATTAATTTGTATGCTTTTATTAGATTCTCTCTCAAAGGTCTACTCTTCAAGATAAACAGTTCCAGTTTATTCTATTTCTCTTCAAGAGATTTTTTCCGTGACTAACTATTCTCGTCACTCGTTTCTGAACCTCCTCTATTTCTGCTATATCCTTTTTGAGATGGGATGACAAGAAATGAACCCAGTATTCCAAAAGGGGAGATATTGATTTATATAACATTTTCTTTTAGCACTATTCTTAATCATATTCCTTATATCCTAACATTTTGTTTGCCCTCCCTTTTCTTTTCTTTATGGCTGCCCCACAGCCACCCAAGGAGTTCATAAAGCTCTTCGCTGTGATGGTCAGGTCTTTTTATCCAAATTGTTACAGCTAACTTGGAACTCAGTAAGGTACATGAGTAATTCACATTATTCCTTTATATGCGCATTACTTTGCATTTGTCAGCATTTACTTTAACTACAGTCATGTTTCTCATTTAGCTAGCATGGTTAGGTCTCTCTGAAGGTCCCCCAGTCTTGATTACTCTAAACAGCTGTACGTTAACATACATACATACAGCTAATTTTGACACTTCATTTTTCAACCCTTTCCCCGATCATTAAACACCAGCCTTAGCATGAAATCTTGTGGCACCCCACCATTATCCTTTCACCGGGAGAACTGACCATTTAAGCTTGTTTTCTCTCTCTTAGCCAGTTTATGATCCAGCCCATGATTTTGCCTCTCACTCTTAGTTTCCTACAATGACGCTTCAAAAAAGTGCTAAAACAATACTTCTTTATACTTTTGCCCTAGAAGTCACAGAGAACTGGCATCTAGTTATTCCTGGCAGATCTTATAGATAGTGGGACAAGAATATGGGTTCTGTTCTATTTGTGTACAGTCCCTTAGTACAATAGGGGTCTGTCCCATGATTAGGACTCCTATGTACTACTGCACAAAAAATAAACAAACAACAATTAAAGGAATTTACATACCCAAAAAGGCTTAGTATACAAAATTAGCCTCAAAGTAATTGTAGCTACTAACAAAGAAATGTCAAGAGCCCTTCTGTTCCCATACCACATAACTAAGATAAAACAATTGTTTAAACCGTTGTTTAAGCTGTGCAGAGCACATGTCTGTCTATCTAGGATCCCAAAAATGCCCCCCATCATTGAAATACCTTAAGCATCTCCCAAATATTTATGGATTTCTCCTTAACATATTTGTTAAACCAGAAAGCGTTCGTTCTATTTTACCAATGGGGATCTCAGACAGAGACAAGTAAAGTGATTCACCCAAGCTCATATAAGACGACTACGGGAGAGTAAGGAATGGAATCCCCTTTCCTTCCTAACATGAAACTCAAATAAATCTTTATTTATGCAGGCCTAATAGTAAACAATTGGATTCTAAGCACCTCATCACTTGAGACACAAAGTAAATCTAGACAAAACACTAGATATCATATTGAACGGGACAATCCTGTACTGGCAGGATAATGGCTAGACCAATGGCTTCCAATCTGTAGTTCACAGAGAGTTGGCTGCTCAAAGTGCTGGCTGTTCTCCTTGGCTTCAGCTACTAAGTTACACTAAAAGTTGAAAATACATTAAATATTTTCCACATAAACAATTGCTGCAATTGCAATAAGGATATTAAGTTATCACCAGTAAGATGGTCCACCCTGATAACAAATAGCTGAGAAGGTGGTTCATGAGAATCACTCTAATGAGATGTAGGCCACTGTCAGAGACCGTTTAAGAACCCAGAAGTCAGACAATTTAATAGGTCTTCTCCAGCTCCAATTTCTGTGATTAAGGTCAAAGACCATTTATACTTCACTGAACGAGTCCCTCACCTCCATCTTCCTACTGCAACAACTTCCATCACTGTATTTCACTTTGCTCTGAAGTTCACTCTTAAGAGTCAAAATATTAAGTTACAAATAGCTATACTTACTGAAAGACTTATCAATAGAAAGACCTCTGTTCAAGGATTATGAAGTAGTTAACACTGGCATTTTATTTTGCCCAAGGGAAGTTCTCCCCTTTGTTGGTAGATCTGGTTACAAGTAGTGATAAAACATAGCTTTTTATCATCTACTACACTGAAGAATAAGCTAAAACCCTGCAAGACAGAACTAGATCTGCATCACATTGTACATCTTCCATCAGAACTTACAACAGAAGCTAAATTCCTACCAGGAAAATAACTATGCTTTCAGCATACTGTTCACCATCAGAACCACTTCAATCATTTTAAATGGTTCTTTTGTAATTAAACTGGAAACAACGTCTGATCATTTAAACTATCAGTTTAAGAGGCTGAGCAACAACTCAACCAACAAATCCAGATGATTAGATCAAGTTACCCTAAAACGTTTAACAAACCATACTGATTTAATTATCAGTTATGTTGTATGACACCTTTCCTTGATTCTAATCACAGACTGGCTCTTGAAACAGTTTAACCACGTGGTGTTTGCACCCTTGGGCCTTGGCTACACTTGCGAGTTACAGCACAATAAAGCCTCTCACAGCGCTGTACCTCACTCCCCGTCCACACTGGCAAGGCACATACAGTGCTGTGTCAGCACTGCTGGTACTCCACCTCCCCGAGTGGAATAAAGTTTATTGCGCCACCGCTGCTGCGCTGCGGCGCCAGTGTGGCCGCCCAATGCACTCTGATTGGCCTCCAGAAGTATTTGGCAGTATCCCACAATGCCTGTTCTAGCCACTCTGGTCATCAGTTCAAACTCTACTGCCCTGGCCTCAGGTGACCAACCATCAGACCCGCCCTTTATATTCCCTGGCAATTTTAAAAATCCCCTTCCTGTTTGCTCAGCCAGGCGTGGAGTGCTATCAGCGAATCTTTCCACCACGCGCCAAGCGAGCCCCAGCATGGAGCAATGGCGAGTTGCTGGAACTCATCAGTGTTTGGGGGGAGGAAGCTGTCCAGTCCCAGCTGCGCTCCAGCCGTAGGAATTACGATACCTTCGGGCAGATATCAAGGGACATGATGGAAAGGAGCCATGACCGGGATGCACTGCAGTGCAGGATTAAAGTGAAAGAGCTGCGGAGTGCCTACCGCAAAGCCCACGAGGGAAACGGCTGCTCGGGTGCTCCCCCCGCGACCTGCCGATTCTACAAAGAGCTGGACGCGATCCTTGGGGGTGACCCCACCTCCACTCCAAGCACCACTATGGACACTTCAGAGCGGGAGGAGGAGGAGGAAAGTGGGAGTGAGGGTGCTGGGGTGGGGGGAGACACCCTGGAATCCCTGGAAGCATGCAGCCAGGAGCTCATCTCGAGCCAGGAGGAAGGCAGCCAGTCGCAGTGGCTGGTACTCGGTGGAGGACAAACAGAAGAGCAGGTTCCCGGTAAGCAGCTTTTTTTCGGGAAGGAATTTTTTCAGTGCGGGCTCTTTGGGAGAGGAGGGTTAGGGCTGCATGCATGCCTAGATGCGGAATAGCGCATTGATGTGGTCTATCACATTGTGGTAATCGGCCTCGGTAATCTCTTTGAAAGTCTCATCCAGAATGTGGGCAATGCACTTGCGCAGGTTTCTTGGGAGAGCCACCGTGGTCCTGGTCCCAGTCAGGCTAATGTGTCCGCACCCCTGTGCCGCGAGGGGCAGGGGGACCATTGCTGCACACAGGCAAGCTGCATATGGGCCAGGGCGGAAGCCGCATTGCAGCAGAAGACCCTCCCTTGCTTCCCAGGTCACCCTGAGCAGCGAGATATCGTCCAGAATGAACTCCTGTGGAAAATGTTGGGACAGTGTTCAGTGTAGGTGCCCCCTGTAACTGTTGGCTCTCCCCAAGGCACAGAAACCCAGAGGACAGTGCAACCCTGAAACAATCAGTCCCCCTTACTCACCATTTTGGGGCTCCTATGGGTTATGTGCGCTCTCTTTGGGATGGGAAAATTATGCTATTGTGTAGACTGTGTGTGCCCTCCTTAAGTGCGGGGAATCATTACTCTGTCTGATATAAACAATGCTGCCTCTGTTAAGTGTTGCATTTTGCCTTTACAAATGAAAACTTGAGATCTCAGCCGTCCGTGTTATCACTGGCTGAGAGACTGCAAAGAATCAGGAAGAGGCCGTGAAAAAGCAAAGAAGACATGCTGCAAGAAGTGATGAAGCAATCTCTTAAAGAGAATCAAAAAGCGCAGGAGTGGAGGGAGAGCAAAGGCAGGATCCGCCAGGAAAAGGCAGCGCACCAGTGGCAAAGCACGGAGCACCGGCAGCAAAACACGGATCGGCTGATAAGCATCATGGAGTGCCAAGCGGACTCTATCTAGGCGCTCGTAGCCATGCAGGCGAAGCACTACCGCACCCGCCTCCCATCCCCGCAGCCCTTGTCCCAAAACTCTTTCCCTTGTGCCCCCATGTCACCTCCAACCCACTTTCCCCAACATCTGGGTTCTTACCACCACCAGCTGCCTCCAACACCTGTATCTTCACCACCCAGCCCTGAAAACTACGACCCTTACCCTCTGCACTCAACTCCATCAGCATGCAGTATAGCCATCCTGAAGTGCAGCATTCATTGCACAGCACTCCAGACAGGACATACGCAAATCTGCGATTGTACCGTTCCCCACCCCACCCCCCTGCCCTTTCTGATTCCCAAGCGGTTGTGTCTCTTTTCAATAAATGGATTTTCTTTTCAATAAATGGATTTTTTGTCTTTGAAAACATTCTTTATTATTGCATAAAGTAAAAGATACCTTAGCCCAGGAAAGAAACATGCACTACAAGTCAGCTTAGCGAACACAGATCCCTACTAACCACTGCACTTCATTCCCGTGTAGGGCACCAGACATTACAACTGGTTTTCAGCCTCAAATTGCTCCCTCAAGGCATCCCTAATCCTTGCAGCCCCGCGCTGGGCCCCTCTAATAGCCCTGCTCTCTGGCTGTGCAAATTCAGCCTCCAGGTGTTGAACCTCAGAGGTCCATGCCTGAGTGAATCTTTCACCTTTCCCTTCACAAATATTATGGAGGGTACAGCATGTGGATTTAACCGCGGGGATGCTGTGTTCGGCCAAGTCCAGCTTCCCATACAGAGATCGCCAGCGGCCCTTTAAACGGCCAAAAGCACACTCAACAGTCATTTGGCACCGGCTCAGCCTGTAGTTGAACCATTCCATGCTGTTGTCAAGGCTCCCTGTGTAGGGTTTCATGAGCCACAGCATTAATGGGTAAGCGGGGTCTCCAAGGATCACAATGGGCATTTCGACTTCCCCTACTGTGATCTTCCGCTCTGGGGAAAAAAGTTCCGGCCTGCAGCTTCCTGAACACAGCAGTGTTCCGAAAGATGTGTGCGTCATGTACCTTTCCGGACCAGCCTGCGTTAATGTCAATGAAATGCCCACGGTGATCCACAAGCGCCTGGAGAACCATAGAGAAATACCCCTTCCGATTAATGTACTTGGATGCTAGGTGGGGTGGTGCCAGAATAGGAATATGCGGCCCATCTATCGCCCCTCCACAATTAGGGAAACCCATTTTTGCAAAGCCATCCATAATGTCCTGCACATTACCCAGAGTCACAGTTCTTCTGAGCAGGATGCGATTAATGGCCTTGCAAACGTGCATCAACACGATTCCAATGATCGACTTTTCCACTCCAAACTGGTTCGCAACCGATCAGTAGCTGTCTGGAGTTGCCAGCTTCCAGATTGCAATAGCCACCCGCTTTTCCACCAGCGGGGCAGCTCTCAATCTCGTGTCCTTGCGCGCAGGGTGGGGGCGAGCTCCTCACACAGTCCCATGAAAGTGGCTTTTCTCATCCGAAAGTTCTGCAGCCACTGCTCATCATCCCAGACTTGCATGACGATGTGATCCCACCACTCAGTGCTTGTTTCCCGAGACCAAAAGCGGAGGTCCACGGTGCTGAGCATGACCATGAATGCCACAAGCAAGTTCATGTTGTACGTGTTACGCGACTCGATATCATCGTTGGACTCCTCACTGTCACTTTGGATCTTAAGGAATAGCTTGACTGCCAAATGTGACGTGCTGGCGAGACTCGTCAGCATACTCCTCAGCAGTTCAGGCTCCATTTCCCGCAGACCGAAACGGAACATAGATCGCGCTGCACAGAAACTGTTGAAAGATGGCATTGAAAGATGGCGCCAAATGTGGACGGAAACACCGGGATTGCTGGGATGTGAAGTGATGCATCACGGGGCATTGGAACAGGACCCAGAATGCCCCACACCCACGCCCCCTTCCCACAACCCATGGCGCCAGAATGGGAAGAGGTGCTCTGTGGGATAGCTGCCCATAATGCACCGCTCCCAATGCTGCCGCAAGTGCCGCAAATGTGGCTACGACAGTGCGCTGTCAGCTGTCAGTATGGACAGACTGCAGCGCTTTCCCTACTCAGCTGTACGAAGGCAGGTTTAACTCGCAGCACTGTACATCTGCAAGTGTAGTCATGGCCTTTATTTGTGCTTAACTTTGCTTATTTAGACCCAGAAAACTGGGAGTCTTAGACAACACACAGCAGAACATTGCACCAATGTTGTACAAGTTCTGAAGATGCCGAATTCTTCATTTGATAACTGCTTTTGTTTTCCCCTTAGCGGAAAGCAGTAAGAAAGGTGCAGAAAAACTTCTGGTCAACTTAAATGTACATTTACAAGCAGTAATCCAGAATGCTTTTGTTTCCCTCTCTCTCATATGTTGTTAGGATGATATGGGTCTTAAAATAACACTAACTAAAGGTTCATTATATCACAGTCTAAGGAGGTGACCTTGCAAAGACTTACACATGTGCTAACCCTTATGCATATGAATTATTACTTCAATGAGATAGTTCACATGCATTAAGTGATGCATGGATGCAAGTCTTTGCAGCACGGAGGCCAAAAATCAAATTTCATTACAGCTGTGACTAAAATATACATAGCATGTCATATTTTTACAACCGAGACATCCAGACTTAAGGGATCTCATGTTTTGCTTGTATTCTATCCCGCTCCTCGTGGGACATCTTGCCCTACGCTCACAGTAAACGTGAGCAACTAAAATTGCCTGTTTCTGCAAGGGAAGGAAGTGGAATTAAGAGACTCAACAAAAAAGCTACACTCTCTAAATGCTGCTTGCTACCACTGATGACTTTGCCAAGGAAACTTCTGCTCTGGTGAGTTAGTGTAGCAAACATAATGCAAGAAATCCTGGCCCTACTGAAGTCCATGGCAAACCTCCACCAATGTCTTTCTGGTAGTAAACCTACATTAAATCCATTTGGCAGTTTACTGACCCACTTTTGAAAAAGCAAAACCACTTTAGACATCTACTGATCATGAGCTTTCAGTTGATGGCATGACATGCAGAATGGTTCAGCAGGAAAATAGGTTTCCGATGGGCAACAGATGTGTGAAGAGTTGAATAAAAGGATATACCATTTTGTAGATACTTAATTTGAGTTGGATATTTTTATTTTGATATTTAATGTCAGACTATAATTATATACTACACCTCTACCCCGATATAACACTGTCCCCAGGAGCCAAAAAATCTTAACGTGTTATAGGTGAAACCGCGTTATATCGAACTTGCTTTGATCCGCTGGACTGTGCAGCCCCCTCCCCCCCACCCCCCCGCGAGCACTGCTTTACGAATTCGTGTTATATCGGGTTGCCTTATATCAGGGTAGAGGTGTATTTTAAAAATTAAAGCTTATATAATGTTCAGAAATATATACCCCATAGATGACTTTTAAATCTAATTCTCACATAAATGCTCCAAACTTTCTTTCATGCTGCCCCATATGGACGGAACATCCTTCCTGAATTTATTTGTAAGGCCTCCGACTCTGTATTTAAGCTCCTCAAGGAGACCCATTTTTGCCATTTTGACATCTGATTTATACTGAGATCCCTAAACAAATTAACCTTTCCACACTTCCCCTCCATGTTCCCCAAGAATAGACCAAGTATCACCTCATCCATTCTGTTTGCTGGTTGTGCCCCTTCCCCTAGTTTATAATCTGTTTGCCTGCCTTTAGATGGTGAGCGTGTTGGGACAGAAACCATGCCTTTTCTGTCTGGAGGCCACCAAGCACATTATGGGTGCTAATACACAAAACCCTACACACTAAGGATTTTATTTTCCCTCCATCTCCCTTTCACTATAGAACCTAGCTCTCTCAAGTTATATTCTGAGATAATAGTATATCACATTAAATGTACTTCAAACAGCTGCTCTCCAAACAGGGCAACCACTTTTAAGGACAATTCTTATATACACAACAAATAAGAATATTGCCAACAACACGCTTAAAATGTCTCATCACAGTTAACCATATCTGTAGTAATATTCTCAATGACAGAATTTATAAATTTAGTGCAAAGTAATTTCTTCTTCCTAAGACCTAAATGAAGTTTATATATTCTTTTCAAATAACACTAAAAGCAAAGCTACACAATGCTTTGCAAGTTAAACAAAAGTTTTGAACTATTCAGGAAGACAATAAAAAGGCTTTTTATAATACCACCATGAATCACTATTTGAAAACAAGCCAATAACTAATTTGGAGCAGACTAATATTATTTCAAGATCCTTCATAAGTCAGAAGACATTTGTCTTATTTCCTTTCTTTATAATTACAGTGAAATTAACAGATCTGTTCTGGGAGGTAAATGATTACTGGAGTAGTTTTCAGCAGCTTTTTTGGCACAAAGTTACTTCCTTACAAAATGTTATTTATATAAATATACATATTAAAAAACTAAGCTGTTATTATACTTCCCAGTTTAATGTAGTAATGTAAGGTCATGGTCCCATCTTGTAGGTCTCTGATGGACAGGAAATGAACAGGACCTAATAAAACACGATATACGTATGTGCAAAAAAAAAAAAAAATCTATCAAATGACACCAGAGAGGACAAAACGGATGTTTTGCACTATTTTGTTACAAGCCAAACTAACTCAAATGAAGCATGTACAAGTTTGACTCTGGAATCAGGAGGCTACAGATTTTCCATGTACTGTATTAGCACTTCAGCTGGTACATGCTTCAGTCTTTCTTCCTGTGCAGATGCAAGGACTTGTGAATGTAAGTTGCCAAAGGGGTCCACTTCTACTTATTGCACAGCCCTGCAGGTGTGGTAAACTTTGATCCACGTCTTTTTGAAGATAGGCAACAATCTATTAGAATTACTTCCAAAGTGCTAAATTGTCTAGACACATTATGGGGATGGGAAACATTACCTTTCTGTATCATTAAATCTTCTTTTAAAACACTCTGGCTTTACTTCAACAATTTTGTCCCCAGTTTAACAAAGTGCTCTGCTTAATAAGAATGGACTTAAGCATGTGCTTTAATGTTTTGCCAAATCAGGGCCTTTAAGGCCACACTCTGACCTAAATACACGAGCATAGCTCCCATTGAAGTCTATCGTATTTACATGCGAGTAATTTGAGGGTAAAATGTCACCTTATGAACTTTATAGTCCTATGTATGTATCTACTCATGAGACTAGGCACTGAAGGCAAACTCATACCAGTCTGCCCAGGAAACCATCTTGCACTCAAAATTACTCACATGAGCAATATTAGCTACAATGCAAATGTAAACCACCCTTTGGGCTGGATCCAGAGGACGATAGTCAATTACAGACCAACTACAGAGCCTAGATTTTTATCTCAAGCTGTTGAAACTTGTGCTTTTTAAGCACAGAAGTTCTCTGGTTCAATCCCTGTCAGTCAAAGTGGTGGTTATGAATATTTGCATGAACATTTACATATAAATTCACATCCATTTAATGAAAATAAATCTTTGAAAGCCATTTTGGATTCTCCACAATATAAAATGAGTTTGAGATATAGTCATGTAACCATTAATATGTAAATGTGCATACAGACAAGTTGTACAGGAAGTCAATAATTCAGTGGACAGTTAACCTAACTAAACTGCATTTCTACTTAGGATTTTCCACAGTCATATCACAGAGCTATTCCGATATTAGAATTTTTAGAGCCACAATTACATTAATTTTTTTTTAAATAGCAGCATATAACAATACATATTCAACAGCAGTACTAAAACATTAAAGTGACTTAATATACCCATTATTTTATTTAAAAAAAAAAAAAGGCTTCTCTAATCCATTGCTGACTTTGCCTATAAAATTCACTCATCTTGTTCAGATATCATCTACTTTATTTCCTGAGAAGAAATTCATTATTTGAATCTGGTTTACTTATTAAGAAGCAAGTGAGAAAAAATTCAGGACTTGGTGAAAATTTCAGTGGTTCAGTATTTTATTTATGGAAAAGAATAAAAGCAGTGCTAGATTACTGGATAAATTAAAGAAAATGGGATTAATGTAATCAGTGTTTGTCAACATAAAAAAAGTTATAAGAAGAATAAAAAGTCAGCATAAAACCATCCGTCAATGGAATCAACTAGATACACAATGAACTTTTAAATTATAACATAAAAATTCTGCAGAAGTATTTTCCTAGGGGATATGACAGTGAATACTGGAAATGTGAGAAAAAATAATAATTTGATCATTGTTTCTAATGATCCTTTTCTCAACATTCATGAAATCTTTGCAGTTTTCTTAAAAGGCAAACACAAGCCTGCAGACTCCAATTACACATAACTCAAATTAGATTCCATGGTCTAGTCACCAAAATTTTGTTTTCTAGTCTACAAAATTCCATAATGCCGCTAAGAGTTGGCATTCACTAAATCACTATTCTGTGGTCTGCTAGTTAGTATATGGGACTGGGAGTAGGGAAAACCAGGTTCTGTTCACAGCTCTGCTACTGATTTGCTATGTAAAATTGGGAAATTAATTCAGGACAGATCATGATATCCTTACTCACAGTGAATAGTACCTTATACTAGGAGTAGTCTCACTGGAGTCAATAGAAATACTTGAGAAGGTACTGAACATGAGTAGAGGTTTCACAATCTAGCCCTCAGTCTCGGATCTCCAAAGGTATTTAGGCTCCTAGCTTCCACTGAAATCATTGGAAGTTCGCAGCCTAAACACTGTTCAGGATCTGGGTCTTAGTGCCTCAAGTTTACTTATCTTAATGTTTACAGGTAGGTAATTACCTAAACAGGTGTGCTGTAAGATGTAAAGTGTTTGTAAAGAGCTTTGAGGTCCTACAGTAAAAGACACTACAGATTTTTATTATTGTCCCTCGAACTTTTCCAGTTTGCGATCCTTTTATAGTTCTGCTAATAACTACCATTTTCCCAGGGCAAAAATAGGTCTTAAAATTGTTTGCATATTTTTCATTTTTCTTTAATCATAGATGCCTGAGACAGAGAATTGCTTGTATGATAGCTGTGAGGAAGGCAGACAAACTGTGCAATAAAACAGGCACCACAGTGGAAAAACTATGCTGCAGATTAAAAGGATTCTATATTTTTAGATTTTCCAAGGTTTTCACACTGAAGTAAGCAGTTCTTCAGTCTGGTTCTATGAGGAACAATCAACAGTTTCTTCCTTTAGACGATACAAGGATGAAAAGAGTGAGCATTCATAGTATAAGCGACCAGATAGCTATGTCTCAAATTAATGTCAAATCTTTTGTCATCTCACTTAATTGTTGTAATGAGCAACTTATTAGAATTCCCATATAATGCCTACAATTTGTTAACACACATTGCACCTCCAAATTAGAAACAAAATAAAGTTCAGTTTCCAGTATAATTCATATTTGTAAATACTCAGTTAAGTAAATCATGTCATGCATGCTCTCAAAAAAATGTTTCAACCGCTCAAAATATAGTACATGCTTTTATATAACGGTACAGTCACCTCCTCGCATTTACACAAGAGCAATGGCGATACTATTTTCAAAACTAGTTTTATTTCTGTAGAGTATGTTTAAATACATTCTATAATGTCAATGAATGATTACTAAGATTCCAGTAAACCCAGGATTTCTACATGTAAAATCATGTATATTGCTCCACTAGTGCAACTGGACAACTTGTAGAATGAACATCAATGCAATATTGATAAAGATTTTTTTATTTAGCCAGGGTGGTGGGTAGTAATCTCATATTGCTGTTATTGTTGTAACAAAATTAATGTCAATTACACTCAGGAGGCTCACACTTTAAGCTACACCTTAAATCTGGGTTGCCATAACAATGTCGTACAATGTGTGAAAAATCCACATCCCTGACCAATTTAGCTATGCCAACCTAACATCAGTGTAGACGCAACTAGGTTGACAGAAGAATGCTTCCCTCAAACTAGCAACCATTGATCGGGGAGATGGAGTTCCTATACTGACGGAAAAACCCTTCCATCCACATAGGCTGCATTCTACACTATGGGATGGTGGCACAACTACAGTGCTGTAGCTATGCTGGTACAATCTCTGTAGTGTAGAAATGGTCATGCTGTTTTCTCTCACATACACACTTTTATTCCCCCTTCTCTGTTCAAGAACATTTGCTTCACTGAGAAATGTGTGTGTCAACTATTAAATTACTTGCTCCTAGATGAAGGCGGAATTATGAAATGCTGTCACAGAGGAGGAAGGACAGATTGTAGGAAGGGGCTAGATATAGAGAATTGTGGTTATTTACAAGCTGCTTTTTGAAGCCCATCTTCTTCATCCCTCACATAGAAAAAAGCCTCAGAATACTAGGAATATACCCACCCCCTACTTACAGCTTCTCCATGAGAATACTGAAAAGCAGAGAGACAGCCTTGTTGAGTCTAGTTTCTCCCTCCATCCCCAAAATGTCTAGTGTTGTCTTGTTTTGAAACTGAACCTTGTTACTAGCCTACTATAAAATGTCTGGAGAATGAAAACAGACAATATATTTGGGAAAAAAAAAATCCCACCACATTTCTTTTTAAGCTGCCGTGTTTTCTTGCTCTGCGTGTACTTTTTAAGGCTTTCACAAACAAGCTTTATGTAATTTATGCAAATTTTAAAAGTTGTCCCAATCACAAAACCAGTCCATCCTATTAAAGGGGAGCACAGTTGATGCTATTTTTCCAGCCAATTTAGTAAACAAGGAAGAACTTGTTATGTTCTTTGCCACTCCTCTTATATTATCTGTTAATTTCTCTCTTCTGAAGACTACAGTTCAAAGGCCTAGCAGATCACTAGTTAAGTACTAACTATTATGTTGTTCACGGAAAGGTGAGGGATCCAGGGCATGGGAAATTCATTTTCAAACACACTTGGTCTCTGCCACTTACAAGCACCAGGTTCTAAAGGTCAAAAGACTGTAAGACTCTGGTACTCTCGAGCACACAGACCAAAGCAGGAATTTTAGAAGTTCTTTTTGCTATTGCATAGACACTTAGCTCAAAGCAATCTGAAGTCTAGACAGATAGCAGTGCTTAATTAGTATGATTAAAAAGCTTGAAAAAGTCATTAGATTGCTTAATGAATAAGTTGTTTAAGACCATTTAGTTTTGACCTGCACAGACTATTTTAATTTTGTCAAGCATTTAATTATCAACTGCCTTTTTTTTTTTTTTTTTTTTTTTTTGCACTATGGTCTCTGCATGTTATCCCACTGCCTGAAGCTCTGTGCAAGTGTCTAATGAAAAATACAGAATATTGTTTTCATAAGCAACTTATGTACAATAGTCATCATCATCATGGGATCTAAGAATACTTATTAATTAAGCCTGAACAAGTCTATTAAATTAAGGCTGAGTATGACTAATTTATATAAAAGGGAAGTCAGACTGAAGACTAAAAACTGAGGCTGACAAACTGACACTCGAAGATCAGTCAGTTTGGGGGAAGAAAATTTCAGTCAGAGAGACAGTTCTTTCCCTTCACTTGCACAAGAGGACAGAACCTAGATTTGGCAAACCTGGCTGATGTCACAAAAGGGATGTATCAGTTTGCTTCACTATCCCTTCCTTTCCCTGGCCCATGGAAGTCTCCATTATAGGTATCCCATGGAGCAATGTGTTTCCCGGGCAGGGAAAGGAGCTAGCTAAATTGGGGCCCCTGCTCTCCCTAGCATTGTACTTCCAGCCGCCATGGGAACTCAGAGTAAAATAATTCCACAAGAGTGTGTGAAGCAAACCTTCGCCCCCCTCTCCCCACATGAGAATAAAGAGATGGATGGGATTGGGAATGCTTTATTGTTACCATGTAGATTACTACCACACAGCAATTACTGGCACATACTGTGGAATTTTAGTGCGTTTATGGGTGGACATCAATCCACTAGGTACTAACTAGAAGCAAAGTAACTGAACAACAGAAACTGCCATTTAGCAGTTTGAATGTTGATAAAACAGATCAGAACCAACCCCGCAGGGGTGATCTGAATAAGTGATTACTTTTGGAAACATGTATTATTTTAGTTTTCTAACAAGGTTTATTGAGCTAAGTCTCTGTCTTACAGATGTTTATTATGGTTTATGCACATACACTGTACACAAAAAGTTATTTATACCTCAACATAAAAATTAAAACAAAGGAGCCTTGAAATTTAACCTTTAAATGTGTGAAATACATTGTAAACTAAATATGTTTATATTGAAAAGTGTTTGGCAGTATGCAAAATCTTTTATTTTTAAACGAGATTCAGTATAGAAGTATTTTTAGAACAGTTTTTAAATATTGCTGAAGTGAGAAATAACCTCCTAAAATGTTCAAGTCAGTAATTTCTTCTTAAATATAATGTATAGCAGCTCTGCAAGCACTTGAGGAATGTACTAGATAACAAATATCCTTTTCCTGGAATTGAGGAGGGAGCTGTTTCATAAAGTCATGTTATTACGACTTGGTATTTGGCAAACCTTTCCACTCTTTTTAAAAAGGCTTTTTAAAAACAAGAGCTTTTTATTTCTTTCTGGTTCTCAGTTGTCTGCCAAGTAACTAGCAGCAAACTGTAAAATGGATAGGAGGCAGCTAAAAAAAATTCCATCCCCAGTTCACAACTTTTCAGCCACTCATTTTTATAAAACACTTTTTTTTTTTTCAAAAGGAACTCATTAAATGGACAACTGTATTAAAGCATTTGGAAAATGCAGTTTAGACAAGTGTGTGACACCAAACTCTGAGATATAGCAGACCCTAGAATCCCAGAACTCAAGATATAAATTAGTGACCTCACAATAGTTTTTTTAAAAGTGGTCTTAAATCGACTGAACGTTACCTTTGCAACAGAAGATGAATGATAGGTCTGAAAACATGAGCGCTTTGTTAGCACTTTATGTATCTATGTAAAGTAGTGTATTTTAGTCTTACTTAAAATGTGAACAGTTTTGCCACTGATGTGCTACGTCTGCACTGTTGCTGAATTCTGTAGTTTTATCTCCTCTCATAAAATGATGTTCTTATTTAAGTTTCAGCTCCTGGAATCATGTGATAAGATGAGAAGCTCAGCTTTAATTTAAAAAGTAAATTTTTAGCACTCATGGTTGCTGAGAAAAAGATTTAAAGCTAAAGGCTAAAAAAACCAAGGAAAATAAAGCCAAATTTATTATTTTTAGAAGTATCAATTTTAAGTCAATATAAAGATTTATTTTGTGGTTTGACTCATTTTTGAATGCTTCATGTTGACAACACTGTAGCGTGACTTTAGAGCAGTGGTGGGCAACCTGCGGCCCACTAGGGTAATCTGCTGGCGGGCCGCGAGACAGTGTTTTACACTGACCATACACAGGCATGGCCGCCCGCAGCTCCCAGTGACCACAGTTTGCCATTCCCTACCAATGGGAGCTGTGGGAAGCGGCGCCGGCCGCAGGGACATGCTGGCCGCTGCTTCCCACAGCTCCCATTTGCCGGGAATGATGAACCGCAGCCACTGGGAGCTGTCGGGGGCCGTGCCCACGGACAGTCAATGTAAACACTGTCTCGCGGCCCGCCAGCGGATTACCCTGACGGGCCCCAGGTTGCCCACCACTGCCTTAGAGAAACCACCACCTACTTGTCAGTTTCCCAATCTGTAAAATGGGGATACCACCTTCTTTCTTTGCAGGGAGTTGTAAGGCTCAATTCTTTGTATAGTATTTTGTATATGTGAAACACCGTGAATTAGTATTGTACTTTTATCAAGAATCGTTAATTAGTTTCCGTAACATTCTGATATTTGTGTCACCTCCCACAGAACATTTTACTTGTTTATCAGCTGCAGTCAATAGTTTCTGCAACTTCACCTCAAAACGTAAGTGATTTGGGAAGATATTGAGCCTCTCTCTACTTTGGAGATGTGCGAAGAACATTGGTGTCCCATTTGTGGACCCAATCCTATAGGTGTGTAAGTGCTGTATTAACAGGAGATTAAGTGGAATGGTTCACTTGCCTCCAGTAGGACCTCCTCCCCTTTGCCTCTATTCAGTCTGTATATGAATATATAGGTTTAAGTTCTCTAGGCTGAATCACACAAAAGACTTTATTCTAAAAGACTCAACATCAAGGTATCAAGGACAACATTCAGTATTTTGACTATAGCTGTCTATTTTTAAAAAAGGCACATGAATCTGAGAAAAAACAGTGCAACTCTGCTTGAAAAGAAACTGCATACAGCAGGGTTATCATGCTTTCCATAGTTCAGACTACATTTTAAGAAATGTAATCTTTGCAGTTACCATCACTTTCCATTTATCCTGCTTATCAGCCCTATGTGAATAACTGAAATGGGAAAGTATCAAGAAAGCATTAAAAGTATTTTTAATTTTCTTTAATGCAGTGTTTTGTTCCATTTGAAAAATTAATCACATTGTCTTTTGTTCTTCCTCTCTCCCCCTATATGCTGGGCTGCATAGTCTCCATCTTCCCTTGCAGCTCCAGTCCCACCAGTGCCTCTGGTTGCGAAGGTGGGTCATAATACTTCTCCTCCTCCTTTTGGAGGACAGGAGACTCTAATAACGGTTTTGCTGATTCCTCTCACCTTGTCTCCAATTGCTTCTTTGTGGTGAGTACCTTGGTTGGCTATAGAAGCAGCTGAAAACAAAGGTACAGAAAGAATAAGA
>NW_027053249.1:15673-43698 GCF_011386835.1 Chrysemys picta bellii | reverse complement strand
CTCTGGGGCACCTGGCATTGGCCACTGTCGGTAGACGGGATACTGGTCTAGATGGACCTTTGGTCTGACCCAGTACGGCCGTTCTTATGTTCTTATATTCTTATGTTCTGTTATGTTCTAATTCACTCATTGCCTTCAAGTTGTGAATCTAAACCTTTTGTCTCATGTAATGATTGGCTAATGTATGTGTATTGAGACAATATCTATCTCAGACTTTACATGATTGAAACACACATAAATGAGATCAAATAATGCAGAAGAAATAAATCTTAAGCTATTGAAAGGGATACAGCTCCACTCCCATCCCCTGGCTGTCATCTTGGCAGTTCTCTCAGAAATAATCTCATGGAGATAGACTTCAAAACTCTCTACAAATTCTACTGTACCCCCATTGGGTTATACAATAGATGTGTAAATTCCCCCCTGCAATTCCTTTCCAGGAAAGGGGTTTAAATAAACTGTAGCCTACATTGGTCATGGGTCTCGATGTGATTTCTTTCTTATTGTGTTGGTGGCCAAACTTCTGACTGCATGTTATAAATAGCATGGGAAATTCTTCATTTAAAGTTTACTGATTATTTTCCCCATGCTAATAAATTCCAGATATTGAAATAGTTGAGACTAAATCAACATATTTGCAGCTGCAAATCCATCCTTCCAGACCCTCAAATCTTCTTGATGACAATCTTTTGTTCCTTTTACTGGGTTCTCTGGGAACAAAGGTTTATTGGTTTTCAGCTTGGCCCCATCTGTTCCCAGAGTCCCAACATTCTGTGCACAAAGGACTGGGGTTAATAATGAAGCAGTTTTGCAACTAGACCCAGGCAATGACCAAAGAAAATATAAATTGACCTTTGCTGTTTCCATGTCTGCCCAATGGCAGAGGAGGCGTGAGATCCATGAGGTGAGAGTCAGGCTAGGAAATGTAGCCAGCGACTGTGCTAGCAAGGGAGGAATTACAGATCTGGTGGATGGAGGTTTCCTGTTAGAGAACAAAAGGGGAGAACCTGTGATGTGCTCTGTCCAAGGAAGGTTATGAGAAAGAGGGAACAGGGATCCAGGTGCCTCTCCCCAAGGAAACCTCAAAGTATCTCCTCTTGGACAGGAGCAGCAACCTTCACACTAGCAGTTAGAGCCATCTTTAGGTTCAGAAATTCATAGTTTCAAAGGCTCTAAGGCCAGTCCTGATCATCTAGTCTGACCCCCTACATAACACAGGCCCTAGAACGTCTGCAGAAGAATTTCTGTTTCACCACGGTCCCATGTGTCTTCAGCTGGGTCTAATCATGGGGGCAGAGTTCAGGGGTACAGTGTTTAACTACAGATCAAATGGTCCTTGAGTCACATCCTAGTGCCCCCTTTGAAGTCTCTGTTAATAAGCAGCAGGTTTCACACAAACAAAAGGAAGTATTTTTCACACAACGCACAGTTAACCTGTGGAACTCTTTGCCGGAGGATGTTGTGAAGTCCAAGACTTTAACAGAGTTCAAAAAGGAACTAGATACATTTATGCAGGAGAGGTCCATTAATGGCTATTAGCCAGGATGCACAGGGATGGTGTCCCTAACCTCCGTTTGCCAGGAGCCGGAAATGAGCGTCAGGAATGGATCACTTGATCATTCCCTGTTCATTCCCTCTGGGGCACTGGCTACTGTCAGACAGTTTTACCCAGGCTGGGCGATCTTGTGTTGCTTATGTTCTTGGTTGTATGAACTGGCTGGCTATTAGAGGAGCAGTTGGCTTCAAAAGACCAGTCTCTTGGATCTGTGAATCCTGGGCAAACTAATTCCTTTCCTTTAGAGAATGACAGAAAAACCCATTTCCTCCTTCTTTCTACTCCAGGCTTCGTTCCTTTTTCCAAAGACTCGCCTCTAGGGAGCACAGAGAGATCCCTGTGCACAAAGTGTTCTTCCAACCTGCAACAATCGAGGCATGCTCTGTCCTTAGCCAGCAAGAACAGGCCTTGCCAGAGAAGCCCCAGAGAAGCAAATGCTCATGGACCATCTTATCAGGCATGAAAAGACTCTGTGTTTGTAGCCAATCTGACACCTCGATGGCAGAGAGCAATGAGGAGAGAACAGTTTCCTCACCACGAAGGTGGACGCACTTGTCCCTGAAGAAGAAAACAGCTGAGACCCAGGTGGAGTCAGAGGAGGTGAAGCTGCAGGAGAAGACAGAAAAAGTTGAACTGGATCTTACAGGTGAGGATTCAATCCACATGGTTTGTGGCGAGGAGCATGTGAGGAATACTCACACCAGTCACTCTACAAGCCTTACACATCAGGGCTTCTCACGGGAACCTCAGACTCTGGAATCCATTTAGTGCCGGATCCTCCTGGACAGGGTGGCCGAGGTCCATCGCTGAGGTGGGGAGAGCTGACAGTGTCAGATCACCCCCCTCTGGGGGTCTGGCACTGTGGGGTGGGGAGTACTAACATTGCTCCAGGCTGTAAGGAGAACAGAGAGGCTGGATGTTGTAGGAAATCATTTCTTGTCTCCTGGATCGGGTCTGTTTCATCAGTAAAATGCTCCAGAGGTCTCAGCAGGTCACAGCTGGGAACCGTACCAGAGCTGAGTCATTACTTCTTGGGGGGTTAAGTGCAAATGAGGCCTGTTGCCCATCACTGACAGGAACGCTGTGCAAGGGGAGGGGAAGAGTAGAATACACCATGGAAAAGAAACTGGCCCCTAGATCAGAGGAAGCCTCATGTGGTAAAAGCCCCCAGCGAAGAGCCATGAGATCGGAGTTCTCTGCTTAGCTCTGCCCACAACCTTCAGTCTGACCCTGGGCAAGTCGCTTCAGGGCTCTGGGCCCGACTTCCGTCCTCTGTAAACCAGGGATAACACATGGAAAAGCGAAATGTTACGAATGTTTCTTTCTGCTTCAGGGACGAAGGAGGAGCCGTCTGAGTCGAAGGGGAAGTGCGGAAAAGGGAGTCCAGAAGAGCAGGAAGAAGAGCGCGCTCCCATCCCCTCATTACCAAGCAGCTCCCATATGACAATGGTAATGATGCTTTGTGACTGAGATAATGGAAAGCATCCCCTGCTGTGTGTATTAATGTCTCCCGGAGCTGGTATCTCTGACAGGAGAACTACCTGCCCCTTGCTCAGGGAGCTGAAAGGAAACATTCTGCACGTCATCAACTCCAGCCAGTCTTTATGAGTTTCTCTAGGTTGTTTGCATAAGGCAAATAATCCAGATTGACAAAGGGGTTTAGGCACCTAAAGAAGTACACAAGTGCTTAGTGGGATTCGCAGAAGTGCCTGACTCAGGTGCCTGATTCTGATGCACTTTTCATGGCACACAGGCACTGCTGAAAATCATACGAGGCCCATCCCTGCACTTGTAGACACTGAGACACCATTGTAACTCTGATGATTAGTGACAGAGCACCCTGCAGCACATACAAAAGTCTGCAATTCTGGGAGCTTCTGACACGCCGGGGGGCTGGAGTAGCTATGCGAGTGTGTCACTCTGGTGTGCTCTGCTGTGTCCTCAGCTGCTGCCATCCAGGACAGACGGTGCTGATCCAGACACGCAGGCCAGCTGCAGTAATACTCAGGAGGTGCCTGAGACACCAGGACAAAGGCCTCCAGCACCCCAGGCCCTGGGTTTAGAAGACCCTGGAACCAGGTCCCCTGGACTAACATTGTGCCCAGTGAGTTCTGACCCACAAGGGTCTGGCCCCAGAAGCCCACAGTTTGGGATTCTCCTCAGCCAGGCAGACTCGCTCCTTCAGTCGAAGCTACTTTCTGTCCTGCCGGCGATTTCTGCCTGTTTTGTGGCAGCGCCACACGCTGCGGGGTGGGGAAGGAAGAGGCATTTCCGTTGGGGCCTGTTCTCAGTCCTTTCCGCGCAGACACCGTGGGCTGCTAGAGTTGCTGAGCCAATCTGCTCAGGCGCTCGAGGTGGGATGGGACGTGGGGCAGGTTCTCCAGCGACCCCTCGGCTGCACTCAACAAGCAACTTGAATGGGCTTTGCAGGCCATTGGGGCTTTCTCAGCACAAGCTGGGCTCCTGGGAGGAGGGGCTAGAGAGGGAGGAAATGGGGTGGCCCTTGGGGTCCCAGCACTGGCTGAGAGGCTCCCATCTCTTCTCAGGCAGAGGGGGCGAGGGGAGCGGATGAAAGACTGAGGAAACCTCAGCACCTGTTGAGGCTTTTTAAGAAAAGGGCTCAGCCGGAGTCTCCACGCTCACTAGGCCCTGCCAGCCTCCCGCGGAGACAGACTATTCCAGGGCAGCTGCCCAATGGAAATACTCCATCCCAACAGGCTTTGTCCCTGTTCATTGCAGACCCCCGGGGAGCAGCTTTCCTCAGCCCAGCCCCAAGCCCTGCTGATGAGAGCCGTGAAGGGTCTGACAACACCCACCCTGGAGCGATTTAAAGCTGCAGAGGAAGAGCTGAGGGCCATCGTATCTCTACACGGAGACAAGATGGAGAGAGTAAGAGACTCCCGCCGTGGGGCAGAGGATGCTGCGCAGAGAGGGGGAGGGGAGAATTTCCTCTCCTAGGAAACCGTTCCTGGGACATGCTGGCATGGTGCTTTGAAGGTTGGCTCAGCCCCTTTCCATTCATCGCTTGGCCGCGGGGATCCGCGGCGTCAGGTTTGTAACGTGCTCTCTGCCCGCTGGAGCTCTGACACGTCCCTGAGGACAGCCCAGCCACACTGAAGGTGCCGAGAGCCCCAGCCCTGGTAGCGCAGCACTTACCTAGTCTGCCGATGGGCCTCCACATTAGGCTCCAGGAGCAGACATGGTTTCCTCAGACATGCTGCAGGGCCTTGTTTGTCCAGCTGAAGTATCAGGAGGAATTTGGCTTTGCACTTTTCTCTCTGTCTCTCCCAAGCTCTGATCCTGTTGCCCATCCCCACAGATCTGAGTGTCTGCCCCCCTGAATTAGATTGGCCTAGGGAGGTCTCTGGCAGACTTCATTTCTACATCCCCTGGGTAGGAGGCTCTCGGTATCATTTATTCCCCCGATTAATGAAACTCCACCACCCTCCTGGGAGGTAGGAATTGAACCCATTGGACACCTGGGGAAACTGAAGTCCAGAGAGCTCCTTGACTTGCCCAAGCCTGCGCAGGTGGGTTATTGAGAGAGGAATCAAGGTTCATGTTCCCTACAGTTCTTTAAACGTTGCCTTTTATCACTCAGCCTGGAAATAGGTGACATTCCCGCCCTTCTCCAAATACCGCCTGCCCGTGGCGCGTCAGTGCAGACTTATTCCCTTCCTGGGCTTTGGCTTTCCTGGAAACTCGGAGACTCATAAACGAACCGAATCCTCAGCCTGAGCTTCCTCCCCAAACCTGCCTGTTCCTCGGGTTCCCTGCAGGTCGTCCCTGTCTCTGGCCAAGTTCCCTGTTTCCAGCAGGTCCCGGCGGGAAGTTAACAAATGACCCCTCGATCAACAGATTGATTTGTGCCGGGCTCTACCTCCTGCTAGCAGAACAGGTCAACAGAATCCAGCCACCCGGGTTGTAGCTCCTGCTCCTTGTTCAGGAGAGGAAAGAGCAATGATCGATTCCTCATGGAAGAGCCCTAGCGGGTGGCTTGTCCCTTTCGGGTCTGTCTACCCTGTGCTGCAAACTCTGCAGCAGGAGCCGTAAAGCCTGGCCCTATGGACTTGGGCTCCCAGGGCTGGCACTGTGGGGCCAAACAGCAATGCAGCCTCTTCTGGGCTTGGGCTGGAACTTGAGCTCTGAAGCCAGGGGAGGAGGGGGCTTCAGAGCCTGGGCTCCAGCCCAAGTCACCATGTCTGCACTGCTGTTCTGAGTGCCACAGCCTGAGCCCAAGGTTAGAGACCCGGCTTTAAGATTTCTTACGGCAGGTTTTAAAATCCCACAGTGTGGAGGTTCTCCATAGGGCTGGGGCCTGGAGCTGGCTAGTCCCATCCACGTAGCCCTGCCTGCCATCGCTGGGATGGGCTCTGGGGTACATCCGTAGAACCAGCTGGGTTTGGAGCAGTGCTTCTCTACCTGGGACATCCTCAGGGGCAAAGAGATAGTATTGGATGTGGCCCACACGGAAACTAGGTTGATAACCACTGGTCTGGAGGAACTGATCGTGGTAGAAAGAGCAACAGGAAGTTGCAGAGATGGAGGAAAGGCTCCTGCAGGGAAGCCCTTGAGAGCAGGGCTGCGAGCAGTTTGCTAAGGCAGGGAAGGCCCTGGGACATCAGGGGAGTTTGAGCTGTGCCCACGGTCAGGTTTTGGGGAAGGCTTTTGTGTGTGTTTCTGAGCCTAAGGTGCTAAACCAGACCTCAGGAAGACTGGGGTTCCTGTACTTGTCAAAGCCTCTTTCTTGAGATTATGGAGGAGTAGAGATGGGAAAGTGAGGTGAGAGGCAGTTTGCAGGGCTGACAGATGGGGTTACCCGGGAGGAGGTCACTCATTGATAAATCCATCCCTCAACTTTCTGGCTTTCTTCCAGGTTGGAGACGTTGTTGGAAGGATCTTAATGTGGCTAGACGACGTCTGTGATCCCAGAGCCAGAAAAGCAGCGCTGAGGGCCACGGCCTTGCTGGCTCGCTCCCACCCCCAGGATGTGGTTCTGAGCTGTGTGGCGCACACGCTGTCATCGGACAGGTAGGGAGCTGCTCTGTTATCACCTCGGGCCATTATTTCTCTTCCTGCTCCTACTGACAGGCCTCCGTCCATGAAGGGTCTGTCAGGCTCACACAGTTGGAGGGAGTTTCCTGCGGTGAAGAGAGCTGTCCATTCTCACTAAGAGGACATGCCCAGGCACAGCCACTGAGGAGCCAACCCCTCCTCCTGCACTCCCCGGGATGGAGACGTGCCAGTTTTCTGGAGAATTCCAGCATTGTCCTGATTTCGATGGGTCACTCCACTTGCTCTCTGATCCAGTATAGGGCCAATAAATGACTTTGGGGCTCACTCCACATCCCTGGGTCATGAGGTCTGGCTGCTCCCTATTGCGTGAGAGAGGGCAGAGATGGAAAAGGCCCATGAGGCCCATCTGTCTGTCCCCTGGGGACTAGTGCAGGATTGTTACCTGTAGTCAGATCCCTAGTTATTCCATGGCTGAGGAAGTGCTGAGAAAATGCACTCATCCTTATGGAGCTGTACAGCAGAGATAAATCTCTTAAGACACAAATTTCCAGCCCTTATTGTTGCAACAAAAAAAAAATCATCCACACATGACCTGAGCGTAAATGCAGTGCAGCCTGCCTGAGTCTGCAGACAGCCGGGAATAATGGCTCTGAGCGGGGTGAGTGCCTCTTTTCATCTGAGTCCTGCTGGTTATTGCCGATCACTTTGCAGAGTCATCCAGCTGAGGTGTTTATAACACAATCCCCATGTGCCTAGGGGCCGTGAAACCCAACTGGACCCTAGCCAGAGGTCAAAACGCCGGCTTTCCTCGGCATCCTCTGCAGTGCAGTTCTGCACTGACCACAGACAAATCTGTGTCACATGGGAGAGCAAATTGAAGAGCAGCACGAAAGAAATTGACTTTCTTACCCAATGCAGTTACCAGAGGAATACAGTGCTGGTTTTCATATTGATTTGAATGTTTGATTTGTAAAACTTTCAGGTTTGAATTCCTTGAAACAGCCACAGTGCTTTCCAGGGTCTGTGTTCAGAAGCTATAGAAACTTGGCAGCGTTGGCACAGGCCTTAGTGTGTCCTGGCCACCTCCTAGCAAACCAAAGACGTGTAAAGAAAGTTTCCCCCAGGTAAAAGTTACAGATCTGAAGTGGTTTATCTGCTGGTCCCCTGGCTCAGTTGTCTTCTGCTCTAGATGGCCCTTTAGTGAGCAGCTGCAGTTCCGGTGTCTCTTGGCTCTGTAAACTGTGACTAGAGAGCTTCCCAGCATGGGATCATGAGATGTCCAGTACTTTTGACTGGGCCAGAAACACTGGGCCTATGCGAACGGATCTCCTCAGGATGGTTTCAGCCCGTCCAGTCATGGCTGGAAAGCCAAAGCACAGGGTCTGCACCATTAAGAGAAACAACGGAGAATAACGTCATCCAGACTCTTCTGATCTTTCCATAGGGCTCCATCCTGCTTTCGTTCCAGGAATGGGTGATGGTTCAGGAGCCTCAAAATGTCTCCTCCCCTCTCAGGAGCCAATCCTCTTTTCTAATACCCTGTGGAGGAAATGAGACATGAGAAAAGGACAATAGCGAATGGCAATGGGGGCAGGTGGCAGATTGGGATAGTTGACTGAAATTCTTTCCCCCCTCCAGGCAATGAGGACCATTTATGAGGTCCTTTTCCTGTGGGGATACCGAGAAGCCATCCTGGAAATGTATCCCCAGATGCTCATCCTCTGCGTCAGGCAAGTGCAGTATGTGATGGAGCTGCGCTTGCCAGGGACCTACAGGGCCAGCGAGACATCCAGCCCCGAGGAGGGGTCCAGCTGCCTCAGCCCCCTAAGGTAATGACTGAAAGGAAAAGGAAGAACAGATTTGTTCTGCTAAACACGTGTGCTCTGTTCATGGCCATCATTTGTTCGGGTGCTGTAGTTCGCCCAGGCTCAGTTCGGTGCAGGTCTCTCTTGAGGGGAAAGGGTTGAGAGCCGTGTGTTCTTGTGAGTCACACTCGCTCATCTGACTCCGTCCACAGGCCAGCTGCTTTCACTACACAGTCAGGCAGCAGTCATGTTTGTGCATCCATCCCCGTGTGCCACCTGCCAAAGCGTCAGTGGAAACACAGAGCGCCAGAGGCCACCTCAGGTGCTGTAAACTGACACAGCTTTGCTCGCTTACACCAACTAAGGATCTGGCCGCACATGCCCGCTTGTGTCCTGTTACCTGCCACAGTAAAGAATCAAGTATTCAACCGTATTGAGTGATGACACCAACCATCTTAAGAAGCTAGTGTCAGTAACTGGTTACAAACTCAATGAATCTGCAGTGTAGACAGGGCCCCTTGGGAAGGGAAGCACCATGATATCACACTGGATCTATCCTCGGGGTCGCTAGCTACTGCTGACCATGTTGTGTGTCCCAGGGTTTGTGCAGATTTGCCATGCTTGGGGGTGATCTCGTTGCCTGACACTGGGATTTTTTTGTCTTTAGCACGTCAGTGGAGGCTGTGAAGACTCTTTTTTCCATGCCCGGATACTGGAAGGAATTTGCCGGCATCCAGTTACAGCAGGGTTGGGACATGATATCCTCCCGATATTACTACTCGCAGGGTGTTGGCCTAATTGCAAGGTAGGAGCCCAAAGTTTCCTCTTCATTGGGTCTCTCTTGGCAATGGGATTTCCGTGTGAAATATTCCTCTGTTCCAGCTGCCATCTCAGCCCAGCAACTAGTGAGGAACTCTCTCTCCCCCTTCATAACCACAAGGGACTTTCTGTTCCATGTTCCAGAGCCATGATCGAGTTTGAGAACCCTCAGCTCCCTGCAGTTTTCAGAGAGGCCGTCACCATTGTCCAGAGTCAGAAGGAGGATGAGCAGAGACATATCGCCATGACTTTCTGCACTGAGGTGAGATTCATTAATTGACAGGCACAAGTGGGCTTTCTGCAGAGCAGCTCAGGCCAGTAAGCTCTGGGGCACATTGTCAGGAGCTCAGCAGCCTACAGCCAGCTAGCTCCTCTCCACACATGGAAGGCTGTGGGGCACGGCAGAGAGAGGGAGGGAGAGACAGGGTGAGATCGCCCCTGGCTGGATGTGCCTAGATGGGATCATGTGACAAGAGGAGATGTTTCACCACTGCCCCAAGGCCATGCTTCTCTCCTCACCTTTTCTTGGGGTCTGCTTTTCTTCTGCCCCAGGGGTTGTTCCATGGCACTCAATGGGGCCTGGAGATTCCCCTTTCCCTGCGGGTTTATTTGTGACTTATACATTAGTCTAACTTCTGGGAATGAACCAACTGAAAGAGCAGCAACTGGCTCCCTACACACCAGAGACTTTGTACGGGAGTAAGTGGCCATTTGGTAAAGATGACTGTCCAGGGAACAGACCCCACAGGAAGACCTCTGCTCCTCAACCGGATGTTGATTTGGCTCTTTCCAGTTGCTCCAGAGTCCTTCCATTGAGACGATAGTGACAAAATCAGAGCTCAAGGCGCAGCTCATGGAATGGACCCAGGACAAAAATCCCATCATACGTAGGCTCAGTCTGCGAGGCCTTGGCAGTGTTGTGCTCCAGCCAGCAAAGGTGAGAGGCGTGGATTGCCCGGGGACCGAGGAAGCCGATGTCTATCGAATAGCTCAGAAATGAGAGCGAGATCCCCACACAAGCCTTGTTGTTTAACGCACGGCACTCAAATGTTGGAGGTGCGTTACTGAGCGAATCAAGGCATGACATGGTCCCTGCTCCCGTGAGCTGACCCCTGATTGCAGATGTGATGCAATGGGGGAGGAGGGGTGAGCAAAGACAAAGGTTACAGTGAGCAGTTGGCACTGAGTGAGAGGAGAATGACTTTCTGCCCCGTTGGGGGGCTGTGCCAGCCGTGGTTTCTCATAGGTGGGAGTGGGATGGTCCAGCATGTGCTCCAGGCTGTCACCCAGGATAGTAATGAGCTGCCTTCTTCATTCCTGCAGGTGCAATTGTTACGGGCCCAGCTGCCAGCGATCATGGACTCGTTCGGTGACAGGGATGGAGTGTGTGTCATGGAGGCCATGCATAAAGCTGGAGACATCATCTACCTCCTCGACGGGGAGGGGCTTGGCTCCATCTCCCAGGACATTGCAGTCAGCCTTCGCCCCTTCATTGATGACGTAAGGCTTGGAACCGCAGGAGAAGCCCATTTCCCCCCCCACACCTGCCTCTGATGCCCTTGTGTCTCTCTCCCCATCCCCTTGCCTCCCGCCCCTCAGCCCTGCCATGGAGCCTCCTAGGAGTGCCCCCGCCATGGGTGGGGAATCTCCTGCTCCGCCACCTCCCTGTCAGAGCTCTTCTCGGCAAACCTCAGCCTCAGCGCCCTGCTCCCAGCCCCTGCTGCAGCCTGGCCTGGGGGAGAGGGGCTGGCACTGGGCAGATGACCAGCTGTCTGGAGAACACCAGCCCCCAAAGAGGTGGAGATTCCCAGCAGGAAAGAGGTGGGTCGGGAATGGCCCGGCTCTCAGGGGAACTGAAGAGCAAAAGAACTGCTGTGTTTTCTAGCTGCACATCCCTGCAAGGCTCCAGCAGCTGCTTCTCCCCTTCCCCAGACCAGTCTCCAGCAGCCTTCCCACCCCCTCCCCTAATCTTCTAGGGGTCTAGGGTTCGGTGCTCTCCAGACAGAAATTGCGTCTGGGACACCAAGGGGCTGCACTGCCCTGCACAGTGTCTCAGGCCCTGTTCTGCACAAGTTGTCTATGGCGCTAGCCTGGTGGCCTCACTGCTCCCGCCAGCCAAGTCAGTTAACACAGGGGGAACCGGAGCAGCGGGCGGATTATGACTCTGTCGCGTTATGCTCTGATACTGCCTGGCTTTAACCGGGCTTCCCCACTCCCTGTGTGTCATTGCCAGGAGAGGGGCAGTGTGCGCTCCGCTGCCATTTTACTGCTTGGCAAGGTGGTGAGCAGGGTGAAGGACCCGGACAAAGGCATGGTGCAGCAGGAAATGATCAACTGCTTGCTCCCGCTGCTGCTGCATCTCGAAGACCAGGAGGAGCGTGTGACACTGGTAAGTGCCACCGTCCTTATTTCCTTATAAGCAAAGAGCCAGGATCCCCTGGGGCCCCCACTCCATTAATGGCCAGAGCCTCTTGCCCAAGCAGAGTCTTCTCCTCCCTGCTTCACTCCATGCTGGAGTCTAGGGCCTCATCCATCCCCACAGCACATAGCACAATTTGGAAGAAAAGCCTTCTTCTGGGAAAGAGTCCTGACCCTCTACTGCAAAGACAGGCCTCAGGCCTTTGGGCTGCTGCATCCAAAGGTTCCCAACAAGAGGCAGCAAAAGAAAAGGGAGCATAAATCTGTAAGTGCCCTTCGGTTCAGGGAGCTGGTATCTGCCCACAGCCTTCTGGAAAGTGGGTGCAGCTGCCCTGCCTTCTTCCCTGGAGCTCTTGAGAGACCTTCTCCAGCAGGTCCTCGCTTCCCAACATTCACCGGACGTTGCCTTCTTTCGTTGGGCCAACTGGGATGTGGAGGGAAGCCTGATCCGTGTGCCTCTTTGGTCCGACTCTTTGGGATCCCAAAGCTGACTCACGCTCTCATACAGTTTCTTTGCATAGAAGGACTGAGTTGTGGAGATCTCTTATGACTCTTTCCAGGGCCACCCATAGGGGGACACTGGGCCTGGGACAACCCCCCCCCCACTCCACCCCTTCCCCCAAGCTCCCACTCCACCTTTTCCCACCCCTGCTCCTCCCCCATCCCACCCCTATTTCTCCCCTCCTCCCAAGCCCCTGCCCTCTCCTCTCCCGAGCGACGTTGGGTGCTGGCGAGGTGGGGTATAACTTAGTCGGGCCGGGACTACTGCTGCTGGCCCCAGAACAGCCCAGGTCCTGCGTCCCCCTGAAGTGCGGGGCCCCCCAAAGCAGAGGGCCCTGGGCAACCGCCCCAAACCATCCAAAGACAGGATGGCTCTGGCTGTCTCTAGCCAAGTCTCAGTTCCCTCTCCTGAGCACAGTCCTGTGTAGAACAAATAACAGGAATCTCCACTAGCAGGAAAAGCGAGAGAAAAGGGACAGGGGAAGGTTCGATGTCCCCCAGACAATCCCTCTCTCAGTGAGAACCCTCTTGGTCTCACCTTCTCTTGCAGAGATGTAAACTGACGCTCTTCCGCTGCGCAGTGTTTCTCAGGTGGGCTCATTTGAAGAGGCTGTTCCGCAGCATGGCCTGGGATGGCTCCTCACAGCTCCTGAAGTGTGTCTGGAAGTGCTTGGTAGGTTGAGAGTGTTCCTTGTTCCTTGAGAGTGGTGAATGGTGACTTGAGGGAGACCTTTCTAACCCCACACCCTGAGTACCCATCCGCTTCGGTCGGGCGGCAGGACTCTATTCCAGGCTCTCTGCTGGTTCATTTCTGCATGAGTTACAATCCCTTCACATTTTTGAAATTTTTCTCCACAACTGTCAGACCTCCAAACTTGTGTCTTTTAAAATGAAAGCTGAGGTTCTGGAGAACACACTAGTAACTCCAGAGAGGTGCTGCTATGGTGTATGGGCTCATACTGGCTGTTGCTTTGCCCTGGCTGTGTGCTTTGGCTTTCCTGGCTCCTTCGCTGTGGGAAGAACATGTCATTTGTACATTGCGCATTTCTTCCTTCTTCCCTCCTAGATGCAGAACAACGAGAGCCACATCCCAAAATTCCTGTTCCAGGCCTTAGAGTACCTGGAAAGCTCACAGACAACAATAAGACATTCTGCAGCCCTGTTCATTGGTAAGCAGAGAAATTCACTTGATCTTTTTTGAACTGCTTCCTTCAAAGCCCTTTTCTAGACTTCTGGTGTGTGTGTGTGAGAGAGAGAGAGACAGAATTAACATGTATTCCAAGATTAAGGGAGCAATTTAGCTGTATTGATTGCACCAACTTCCCCTGCCCACAACAACTCTTTGGCTGTGCCTAGTGGAAACCCGCATGATGTGAATTCAATCTCCTTTGGAAATCAGCCTCTCAGTAACTTCTGGGCATCAGATGCTTTTATGTGCTTTGTGAGCAGATGGAAGGAATGTATTGAATTTCCCAAGGGCTGTCTTGGGGGAATGGCTGCACCTTTAGCAGTTTTCAGCGAAGGATTTGAAAAGTAATGAGATCCATTGTATGTCTAGGAAAAACTATCCGCCATTACTGCGACTTGTTGTCTGAAACCGTGACTGAAGATGGCATCTCCCGCCTGTATGAAGGTAAGGAAATAGCTCTGTGTGTTTGTGCCTCTGTGGGAAGTACAGGGGTGCAGCACAAGGCCTGAACACAGGTTTGAATGTGTCCCTCTCTGGCTAAGGACAGCGTTTAAAGAAGAAGGATGGTCACACGAGCTTTCATCGAGGTCCCACAAGATGTGTACGGGAGCAGGGGATAACCATCCCTAGCTCCTAGCATAGAGGTAGCCTTAGAGCTGTGTGGGGAGACTGTCTTCAGAAAGGTCAGAAAGTCTCTAAAGGAAGGCCGGACAGAATTGAAAAGGGCTGTTGTTATTATTAAGCATGATGATGATGATGACAATTACCCTCTGTAGGGAAAAATTCATCACCTGCCCTCTCTGTAATGGAGTGATTGCAGGCCAGGGAACCACTCAGAGGTTGGTTATCAGCTCATAGGAAATCCCCTGAGTGCACATGGGAAACATCTTTCCCTGTGACCTCTTAAGGAATGAAGGCACAGGGCCACAAAGGATTTCAGTCTAAATTCCTTTGCGGATCTGTGCATAAATGTTTGATGATTTAACACCTCTGCTGTTGACACTTTTTTGTTACGTCCCAGGAACAATTGCCCCCACCTGCCTGTGTTTTAGTGTGTGGACATGTGTGTGGACGTGTGTATCCTGGGGGAGGGGGAAGTTACGCACAGAATGGGGTCTCCTCTCTGTCCAGGGCTATTTTGGGAGTAGCAGAGTTGTTGTTTCTGTGCCCCCAGACTCTTGGGTAGTTAATAGCATGTGGCAACGGCCATCTGAAGGGGAGATTTCCTAGGCACCAGTCACATCAGCACCATGGGGCTTTCAACCCGTTTCCTCTTTGTTTCAGCTTTTCAGGAAGTGCCTTTGACATCTGACAGGACCACAGGATGCATCCTCAGGAGACATTACAAATGGTTGCAGAAGCTTGGAAATCTTGTGTCAGGTTCTGCATTCGACTAGGGAACTGTGACCGACAGAGAAGACCTCTTTGTCCTGCTATGGTACGTACAACAGACGCTTATCAACTTTTTGGTGTCCCGAGCCTCTGTTTGCCAGAAGCTGGGAATGGGTGACAGGGGATTGATCACTACATGATTACCTGTCTGTTCATTCACTCTGGGGCACCTGGCATTGGCCACTGTCAGAAGACAGGATACTGGGCTAGATGGACCTTTGGTCTGACCCAGTCTGGCCTTTCTTATGTTCTTATATTTGGAACCGGGACTGAACAATGAGGTGGATATTGGCAGATGACACAAAATTATGTAGAAAAACAACAAGGAGTCTGGTGGCACCTTAAAGACTAACAGATTTATTTGGGCATAAGCTTTCGTGAGTAAAAACCTCACTGTGAGGTTTTTACTCACGAAAGCTTATGCCCAAATAAATCTGTTAGTCTTTAAGGTGCCACCAGACTCCTTGTTGTTTTTGTAGATACAGACTAACACGGCTACCCCCTGATACTTGACACCAAAATTATGTAGGTTAGTCAGGCATAGAGAAGACTTTGAAGCAGCTGAAAGGGATCTAATGAAGCCACGTGACTGGGCAGAACAATGGCAGATGAAAACCAGTGCTGACAAAGGCAGGGCCATATGCATGGAAAGCAGTGAGGTGAACGACTCCTACATATCGCTGGTGTCGGACACCAAAGCACGGATGGTTGGGCCCGGGGTTGGAGCAGAGGCGGTGGGGCCTAGTGGTCAGGGTGGTGGAGGTCGAGCCTAGGGGAGCCAAGGGTTGGAGCCGGAGTCAGGAGTCAAGAGAAGGATTGGAACGGGCTGGGGAGTAGGTGCTCGTCGTGGCAACGCGGCTCAGGGCAGGGAACGGCAGCGCGTGGAGCCGCCTCGCCCCCATCCCAGCCAGGCAGAGCCGGCGCGACCGGAACGCAGCACACAGGGGCTTTAGTGGCTGCAGCACGGGCCCCCCCTTAGCCCTACTCCTTTCATGAGTGCATCACTGCCCCACTTCTGCCCCATCCCCACACCCAGTTACAGGGCAGAACCCCGTAGCTGAGCTCTGAAATCTCTCTGACTGGAATGAAGTTACTGCAGAGTCAGGACAACCCCACCTTTAGGCTCCATGTCGGACATCTCACCCCACTGCACCGAGCCCGACATTCCCAGAGCTTCTCGCATGTGATTCCCTCAGTCATCAGAGCCAGGCGGAGAGAGGAGAAATTCTCCCAGACTCCCTTCAACCATTGCCAGCCCACAGGGCAGCGGAACTTGCGGGGGTGGGGGCTCTCTTTAAGCAATGCCAGCTCTCAGGGAAGTTGCAAATGAGCTTTAGCAAAGTGTGTGTGTGGGGGGGGTTGTGCCATGGAAAACTCCCCTGCTTGAAGGTTTTATTCTTCTGATTTGTGTTCCTGCCCTTTCTCCCTCCTACAGACATCTAGAGGCTAACAGGAGCCAACTGAGCCCACCGCCGATCACATCTCTTGTGAGACGCCAAAGCAGCTGTTGCCTGGGAAGGAGGAGACAGAAGAGGCAGAGCAGGATGTGCCGGGTGCACCAGCCACACAGAACCCCATAGTCTAGGCGGAGGAAGCCAAGCCCCTCCCCAGCCCTGCCGGACATGCTACAGCTGGAGCACCCGTGTGAAAGGGAGCAGCTCAGCTCAGTCTAGGCAGAGCGCCGAAAATGGAGGATGCACATTGTGGGCTCCAGTCCAGAAGCAGCTGAAGCTCCTGAATGCAGAGCCGCGAGGAGCCAAGACCCAGCCGCATCCCCAGGGCCCTGCAGACGTGCAGGGGAGATCGGAGTCTCTGGGAGTTTCCTACGCCGGGAGCCCAGAGACCCCCAGCCCATGGCCTAGAGACATCTTGTAGGAAGTAACCTCGGTGAACCAGCCATTGTCATGCTGAGTGACGTCAGATGTTCTGGTTGGATCCCCACTGAATCAATGGCAAACACATTGGCCATGGACAAGGCCTTGGGCTAGGAGCCGGTGGAGTAACAAGGGCCCGGGTCCTCCTGCCCTGGCTGCCATCCATCCTTGGGTGGCAGCCCACCTCCCCAGTATGCCACTAGACTGCACAGCCAGAAGAGGAGGGGCAGCCATCTTGTCTCTGAACTCTCAGCTAAACAGCCCTGTTCTGAAGGGCAGCGATATTGACTCTAGTCTCTGGACCACACAGCACTGAGGGAGAGAGCAGTCATATTGTCTGGAGCCATCGGGCCACACAGGCATGAGAGACAGGATAGCGGCACGGATTCTGGTCTCTCGGCCACACAGCCGCAACGGAGAGGGCGGCCGCACGGACTCTGGTCATTGGGCCAGACGGCCCTGACGGAGAGGGCAGCCGCACAGACTGTGGTCGTTGAGCCACACAGCCCCGACGGAGAGGGCGGCCGCACGGACTGTGGTCGTTGGACCACACAGCCGCAACGGAGAGGGCGGCCGCACGGACTCTGGTCGTTGGACCACACAGCCGCAATGGAGAGGGCGGCCGCACAGACTGTGGTCTCCGGGCCACACAGCCCCGACGGAGAGGGCGGCCGCACGGACTCTGGTCATTGGACCACACAGCCCCGACGGAGAGGGCGGCCACACGGACTCTGGTCGTTAGGCTACACGGACCTACGTGGGAGGGCAGCCATTTTGACTCTGGCCATTAGGCCAAACCACCCTGAGGCTAAGGGCAGTTATTTGTTTTCAGCCATAGGACCTCGCCCGTCACCCCTAAGGCATCGCTCATCTGTCACCATGAGACTGACCCCATGACATAAGACTTTTGGGGTCAAGATGGAAACATGAGCGGAAGCAAGGAGTGGCATGTGACCCCTCTAAGAGCTCCTCCCACTCCTCTACCAATCTGGGGGTGTTTTATCTCCATCGATCTGCCTCAGGAATGGATTTGAACAATGAGGGAAAGTTCTGAGGGAGAGTGACCCATTCGGAAGTGGGTCATGTGACCCCTCCGAGAACTCCTCCCAGTTGGGGTGGGCCTCATCCCCTTAGGACCAACCAGAGAGGGAATTTCACCAAATAGGGTTAGTGCCATGGTGGGGAGACCTGCCCGCGAGAGGGGCCCATTACCCCTCCATGAAATCCCCCCACTGTCCTCTACTAATCGGTCAGGGTTTCACACACACCCTTTAGGCCATCCCAGAAGGGAAATGTATCGATCAGAATAGGTAGTGCCCGAAGGTCTAGGCAAGAAGCCGCCGATCTCTGGAGCTCCATGTTTGCGTGGCTGGCAGCATCGCCCTGGAAGTCGCAACACAACGCTGCGTGGAAGAGGCCGTCTCGTTCCAAGGGTGTCTTTTGCAGAAATCACGGCCTAGACTTCGGGCTATACCTGTTCTGATTTGTACATGTTTCCCTTCTGAGATGGCCTAAGGTAGGAGTGAAACCCTCACCAATTGGTAAAGGGTGGTGGGGGGACTTCTTAGAGGGATCACGGGATCCTTTTGCGGGCAGGTCACTCCACTACAGCACTTCCTTGTTTGGTCAAATCCCCTCTCGGGGTGGTTCTACAGGGCTGATGCCCACTTCAATTGATAGAGGACAGAGGGAGGAGATATCAGAGGAGATATACAACCCCCTTCTGGATGGGTCACCCTGTCCCGGAATATCCCCCGATTGGTCAAATCCAGTCTCCCGGTGTGTAAAATGCTGGTTGCCCCTGCCAAATTTTAGTAAAAGAAGGGACGAAAGGCATGGATCTTTTGGGTTATATATAAGGTGGCCATCTTGGACTTTGGAAAAAATGTTGTGACCTTTTGCCATTTGCTATATTATTTTGGGTTGGGAAGCACACTCCCACGCACGGATTGAATCCGCGTAGATAGGGTCTAACATCCAGGCAGAGACGACGCAAAGAGGGATAGGGAGGGGTTTTAGTTAGGTCTATACTCGCCCGTTCCTGCGTCCAGCATAGAAGTCCATCCCTAATGTCCAATGTCAAGAGAACAGCGTCCGTCCATCGCTGTTACTGCAAGAGAAAGTAGAGAGAACATCAACATTACCTCATGGGTCTAATTGTTTGTGAGAGTGGAGCAGTTCCAGAGTTAAAGTTTTGTTAATCCGACTCTTCTCTATCCTATCCTAACCCTTTTCCCCGTAGTAAATGATGTCTGGTTTGTGTGGTTACCACTGCGTGGCCTTATTTTCTTGTGCTAAGGCAAGCTCTGATAGACGAGCTTTACAAAGGGGACCATGTGGGAAGAATTTACTGTAAGATTTCCCTGCATCTACTGAATGGGGTTTGGGTTCTGCCTTCTTTAAAGGAAGGAAAAATCCTTACAGGTGATCCTACAGGGCTGAAACCCACTGTGATTACTTAGTAATCTGTCCTACTCACCACGATGTTTGTGACCCTGTGTATCATAGGGAGGTAGCCCATGGGGCATTAGGAATCTTTTGATTTCAAATGGACACTTGTGGTGTACAGATGAAGGACAACATTCAAATCCAATGTGCACAGAGACTGTATGGACACTGAACGTATTGAGTACATACTTTTATCTTTAATCTGTTCATTAAACAAAGACAAAGGAGCAGGGTTAGGAGGCTGGGCACTGACTTCCCCAGGATCATTCCTCTCCTAGTAATTCCCATTACAAATCTCCTGTCAAGGAAGAGCCTGAGGAAGTGCGATCAGTGGAACTACCCGGAGCACCAGAGAAATCAGGGCCCTGAGCTGAGAAACAACAAGCCTCAGCCAGTTCACGTTAATTCACTGTCCTCAGCACAGAAACCCCTGAAGCACCTGAGGATTACTTGAAAGGTTTTATAGACTAACAAATTTATTAGAGCATAAGCTTTCGTGGACTACAGCCCACTTCTTCGGATGCATCGTGGCTGTAGTCCACGAAAGCTTATGCTCTAATAAATCTGTTAGTCTCTAAGGTGCCACAAGTACTCCTGTTCTTTTTGCGGATACAGACTAACACGGCTTCTACTCTGAAACTTGAAAGGTTTTGCGAGGGTTGGGTCTGCAGAGCTAGAGATGAAGCCTATTAACGGCTGGTAAATCAAGGACAGAGTATAATTTTTCATGTGGCTAAGGGTGTGGATGTGGTCACCCACAGCAGAAATGCATCTTTGTGTTGAGATCCCAGGGAGGAGGGGGAAATCCCAGAAGCTAAGAGAGACAGAGAAAGTCTCTTTGACACCCCGGCAGTAGGGAGAAGCAGCGTGTCTCCAGCAGCAAAGGGAGGTGCCGAGATGAACTCCTGCAGCAGTGCCCTCAGAGACAAAGGGGTCCAAGAGGTGCCTGTCACTGAACAAGCTGTTCCAATTGTTCACAGCCAGAGTTCTGCAGTTGAGGAAAGCATAGACCTGGCCCTAGAGAGCACCACGGATGGTGGCTTACAGGGGGCGCCAGGAAAGGAAAACAGGGAAAGGCCTTTTGAAGAAGATGGGAAAATGTCTAAGAAAGCTTCAGTGGGAGAGAACGAAAGCCCTGACCAACCCTCTCAGCAGGTGTGTGTGCCCAGCCAGGACCCCGGGGAAGTCATGTTGTTAGCACAGGAATGTCCTCATGCTGGTCACCTGGGGATGGACACCCCACACAGAGGGGCTGACTAAACCTCTACCTGCCCCCAACACTCCCCCAGGCCACCAGCCTGGAACTCAGCCTCAGAGCGTGAACTGTGGAGCTGACCTTTCAGAGGAAAGCAGTCACACAGCTAACCCCTCGAGGACATGGGGTGGTGGCAGATGGGCTCTCCCTCCAGGCCCCAGGGCATATGTCCGGTTTTACGCTGCTGCGCTCAGGCACATGTGATCCCCAGGGGGAGCGGGAGTTGGGATTCACCAGGACATCCATTTTGACATACTTAAGGGAAAGGACGATATCCCTTTAAGGCAAAATTCAGCCTCTGCCAAGGGTTTGAATCCAAGGAGCCTTCAGGCTGAACATGCCTGTGTGTGAAGATGGAAATGACCCGGCTGGCTGGGGGCGGGGGTGACTTCCCCTTGCCTGGCAGCACAAAGGAAGCAGTGGAAAGAACGCTGCTGGTGTCAGGGACACCTGGACAGAGGGAGGATTTTCTTAACCCCCAGAGCCCATGTCACAGCCCTTCAGGAAAGGGGGCTGGAGAAGGACTCAGTCCTGGGGGTGAGGGCGTCAGGTTGACCCCAAGAGGGGAGATGTGCTTCTTGCAGATGTGCAGCCCTGGGGTTGGGAGATAGCTCCAGACAGGGCCTCCCAACGTGCAGGAGCACCCTGCATCTTCCCCTCACCAGAGTCTGCAACCCCCAGGGCCGTCCCTTACCTGCTGTCCCCGTGGTCCCCCAAATTATGGTGACGGGAACATGCAAACGCTGGCGGGGCGGGAGGTTGCCTGGTTACTACTGCCAGGGCCATCGCTAGGGGGTGCCGGGCCTGGGACAACCCCCCGTCCATGCCAGGCCCCACCCCCAACTCTTCCTGCCCCTGCTTCACCACCACTGCAACCCTTCCCCCAAGCCCCCTTCTCTGAGCGATGCGAGGAGCCGCAGAGTGGAGCAGGCTGGGGCCGGGGCGCTCTGCTTCCTGACGGTGAGTGTGGGGTCGGGCCCAACCCCTGCTGCTGGTGCCAGGCCCCTGATAACCCTCTGGGTTGTCCTGGGCCCCACGCTTCTGCATCCCCCTGAAGCGCGAGGCCCCCCAAGGCGCGGGGCCCGGGGCCACCGCCAGTGCCTCCTAGCCACGGCTCCCTGCTCCCCACTCCACAGCAGCCAGGCATTTAACCGCCTCCCTGCTGGACTGTGCCAGGTAGCGTACCATGGGGAGGGGAGGGCAGGGGGAGAGTGTGGGGGGGCCGAGCTGCAGCGGAAACAAGTCACGTGGGGGGAATGTGGTAGGGGCAGGGAGGTTGCGTAGGGCGCCATAAATTCTAAGGACAGCCCTGGTGACACCACAGCCCCAAGACTGTGACTAGATGCAGGATCTGTGCTGAAGGGACCCCGGAGGGAAAAGAAGAGCCAATAACTGAAGACAGACAAAGGTTCAGGAATGAGGTAAACGTCACAATGGGGATTGTCCAAACCAACTTCAAAGGCCGAGGATCTAAACAAACGGCACGGGATGCCATCAATCCTTGTGAATGCTCTTTTGCAATGCGTGAATTGACGATAATGTTTACTCCTGTGAAAAGGGATAAAATGCCCAATTCTTGGGAAGGGAAACCATTTCCATCCTGCTCATGCTTACTGCTGGCAGAAGGTAGGGAAAGGCAGAGATTCCATCATTCCAGACCTGTCAAGGTATAACACATCCACTGCTTTCCCCTCATCCACAGAGCCAGTTATCTCGTCATAGAAGGCAATTAGGTTAGTCAGGCATGACTTGCCCTTGGTGAATCCACGCTGACTGTTCCTGATCACTTTCCTCTCCTCTAAGTGCTTCAGAATTGATTCCTTGAGGACCTGCTCCATGATTTTTCCAGGGACTGAGGTGAGGCTGACTGGCCTGTAGCTCCCTGGATCCTCCTTCTTCCTTTTTTAAAGATGGGCACTACATTAGCCTTTTTCCAGTCATCCGGGACCTCCCCCGATCGCCATGAGTTTTCAAAGATAGTGGCCAACGGCTCTGCAATCACATCCGCCATCTCCTTTAGCACCCTCTGATGCATCGCATCCGGCCTCGTGGACTTTGCTCGTCCAGCCTTTCTAAATAGTCCTGAACCACTTCTTTCTCCACAGAGGGCTGGTCACCTTCTCCCCATGCTGTGCTGTCCAGTGCAGCAGTCTGGGAGCTGACCTTCTTTGTGAAGACAGAGGCAAAAAAAGCATTGAGTACATTAGCTTTTTCCACATCCTCTGTCACTAGGTTGCCTCCCCCATTCAGTAAGGGGCCCACACTTTCCTTGACTTTCTTCTTGTTGCTAACATACCTGAAGAATGTACCTTCTTGTTACTCTTAACATCTCTTGCTAGCTGCAACTCCAAGTGTGATTTGGCCTTCCTGATTTCACTCCTGCATGCCTGAGCAATATTTTTATACTCCTCCCTGGTCATTTGCCTAATCTTCCACTTCTTGTAAGATCTGTGTTGTATATCGACCTGGGTATGTAGCTGGTCCTTTAGGATCTGAAGAACCCTTTTGTTTGATGGAATTGGCTTCAAATAACCACTCGGCAGTAAATGCAGTGTTTTTGGTGGCAATAAAAGGACTGGAATGCCTAAGGAGATTGCTTTTCTGACTTCTTGTTAGCGAGTGGGGTGAAAGAGAAGTTTACTTTGGTTGCTGGTTTGGTATCTCTTATCAGAGAATGACCACTGCTTTTTGGGGGTGCCTGCCCCATTTCTCAGCACTTTGTCCTGAATTTACTATTCTCAGTTATGACCCACTAAGGGCTTCTCTACATCACGCAGCTCTTAGCGACAAGGCTGGGTCGACAGTGTCTTGTCGCTAAAAGTCAGTGTGTGTGAACGCTCTTTTGTGGTATTTTGTTGGCACTTTTGCCGACAAAATACTTCCAGCCCCGCGAGCGGCATAAGCTTTGTCGGCAGGAGAGCGCTCCTGCCGACAGAGCAGCGTTCACACCGCCGCTTGCGTCGGCAAAACGTTTGTCTTTCGCGGGGGGCTTTTTTAAGTACCCGCAAAAGAGAAAAGTTTTGTCGACAACCGTGCAGTGTAGACATACCCTAAGGCACAGTGAGAGATGGCTTTTGCTCTTTTGCCTACTGCTAATGACAGGGAGCTAACACAGGAGAAAGCAGAGGCAGGTAGGTGGACCACAGTGGCCAGGAGGAAAGGAGAAGAAACAGCAGATGAGTGGTTGGAGAACGTGGGCATCAATCCTGCTACCTCTTGCATGCAAAGCACAAGCTCTACCGCTTGAGCTAATTCCCCACCTCTGGCTTGTGGGTAAGACACACACAAAGTGAGGGCTCTGGGGTGTGAAGTGGAAGAGAGCGTCAGATGGGGGGATGCTTATAGTTGGGGAAGGGGTCCCGAATCCTGGATCTCAGCCACACGCCTCGGCACAAAGACCAATGGTCCCTGCAGGACGTGTGTCACGGGGATAAGAGTTAGTAATAAGAATAAGCAACACACTTAAGAAGAGAACATGACTTTTATCTAACCCAACATAGCCAGGAGCAGCCCCAGCTCAGGATCCTCAACCGGACTCACCCCAACTGCCGGGCACAGCGTCCAGTTAACAGCCCCCCCTTGGCCTGGCTGGACACCCACAGACACATGGCCACACGCAGCCCTTCCCTGCTTTGGCTCATTCCACGCTGTCTGTACGCCTCGATTGTGGGCTGCGCTCAGGAGGCCGTGTGGGAGACCAGTTTGCAGTCCCCTGACAGAGAACTACAGGTCACATCAAAAGCTGATCTAACAATGATCCCGGGGGAACGTGTGAGCTCACGCTCCCTGGCCACAATAAAAAGACATGATCCTACTGGGGTCTCTTCTATATGACCTTAGAGACTAAGAAATGTATTTGAGCATAAGCTTTCGTGGGTTACAGCCCACTTCATCGGATGCATGTAGTGGAAAATACAGTAGGAAGAGAGATATACACAGAGACATGAAACAATGGGTGTTACCATATACAACATAAGGAGAGTGATCAGTTAAGGTGTGTACGGGGAGCGAGTAGCTCAGGGTGCAGGGAGGGGGTAGCTTGGGGCTGTGTGCAGGCAGGGGGTAGCTCAGGGTGCAGGGAGGGGGTAGCTAGGGGCTGTGTGCAGGAAGGGGAGTAGCTCAGGGTGCAGGGATGGGGTAGCTAGGGGCTGTGTGCAGGCAGGGAGTAGCTCAGGGTGCAGGGAGAGGGTAGCTAAGGGCTGTGTGCTGGCAGGGGGTAGCTCAGGGTGCAGGGAGGGGTAGCTAGGGGCTGTGTGCAGGAAGGGGTGGCTCAGGGTGCAGGGAGAGGGTAGCTAGGGGCTGTGTGCAGGCAGGGGAGTAGCTCAGGGTGCAGGGAGGGGTACCTAGGAGCTGTGTGCAGTCACGGGGGCTCCCGGTGGAACTCCCAGCTTAGTAGGACTTAGTAGAGGCCGCTCCCGCTCCCCTCCCAACTGCACCTGTGTGGCCAGGCAAACATGGATGATCAGTGCCGCTGGCTCCAAGCCTCCCTCCCCACCCACTTCCACCGTGGCTCTTTGCCCACATTGTGCCCCAGGGGGGAAGCCGGCCATGCTGCCCAAGCCAGGCGGGGCAGGGAGGGGGCCCCTCGTCTCTGCTAGCCAGAGGCCGGGAATGGGCGACAGGGGATGGGTCACTGGACGATCCCTGTTCTGCTCAGTCCCGCTGGGCCCCCGGCACTGGCCGCTGTCGACCGACAGGACACGGGGCCAGATGGACCCTTGGTCTGACCCAGCCCGGCCGTTCCTACGTTCTATGGGCAGGGGCTTGTGGGGCTGCAGCCCCCTAACTGTGTATCCCCCCCACCCCATAGCCAGCAGCCAGCGCAAAGCTCACACCAGGGGGCACTGCTGGTGTGGGGCTGCTCCCACAACCTGCTCCAGCCCCCCTTCCCCGGGGCCGATCAGGATCTGGGGGCGTGTCCAGGGGCCCAGGACTCCCCCCACGTGAGGCAGCCTAGCACAGGATGGGAAGTTCCGGGTCTGGCCTCCAATCACAGCCGCAGTTGCTCTCTGCACGGGCCAATCAGCGCCAAGGAACGCACATTTAACCGCCCTGCCTGGATGGGTGACGGCTTAAATACAATAGGGGAAAAGGGGTGTATTGGCACCAATCAGAAGCTGGGGAGGGATGATAGGCATGTGGGAGCGCCAATCAGACACCAGCGAGAATCTGAGTGTCTGTGGACGGAGCTGGCAGCACGGGGGAGGGGAATCTCCAGTCGGGCCCTTACCCGCTTCTCCCCGGGAGCCTCCCCCAGGGCAGAGCCCCCGGCCCGGCCCCGCCCTCCCGGTCCCGCCCCTGCCCCAGGGAGCGATGCCCCGGGCTGCGGGGGGCGGGGCTAGACACGCCCGCGGGGGGGCGGAGCGGGAACATGTTGCCTGCAAGAGCCGGGCCCCGCCCCTCCCTAACGCGAAGCTTCCGCCCCGCTCTGGCATCACTTCCGCCCCGCTTCCGGGGCTAGGGGCTCCCTGGGCCTGGCCCCGTCACACCCTGAGCCCGGGGCTGGAATAGCAGGTGGGGAGCAGCCTGTGGGGCAGGACTGGGGGGGCAGAGCTGGGGGGGCGGTTGGAGGTCCCAGGGCTGGAATAGCAGGTGGGGAGCAGCCTGTGGGGCAGGACTGGGGGGCAGAGCTGGGGGGGGCGGTTGGAGGTCCCAGGGCTGGAATAGCAGGTGGGGAGCAGCCTGTGGGGCAGGACTGGGGGGGCAGAGCTGGGGGTGGTTGGAGGTCCCAGGGCTGGAATAGCAGGTGGGGAGCAGCCTGTGGGGAGGACTGGGGGGCAGAGCTGGGGGGGGGGCGGTTGGAGGTCCCAGGGCTGGAATAGCAGGTGGGGAGCAGCCTGTGGGGAGGACTGGGGGGCAGAGCTGGTGGAGGGGTGAAGGTCCCAGGGCTGGAATAGCAGGTGGGGGGCACTCTGAGAGTCAGGACTTAGTAGACATCAGAAAACACACACAGGCGAGAGGCCGTATAAATGTTTGGACAGTGGGAAAAGCTTGCGTCGGAGATCACAGCTTATTACAGCTCAGAGACTGCACACCGGAGAGAGGCCAGAGAAACGCCGTGAGTGTGGGAAAGGTTCCCCTGAGCGATCAGCCCTTACTGCCCAGGAGAGACCCACACGGGAGAGAAACCCTGTACAGGCCTCCACTGTGCGGAAAAGCTTCAGTGACCACTCAAAGCTTACTAGACATCGGAGAATCCACAGGGGTCAACATCAGCCAATCCCACAGGGACGAAACCTCTTAGATTTCATTAGCTGGTGTGTAAAACACTAATATTAGAGCTTGGACATCAGAGACTCCCCCACACCAGAGGGAAATTCTCTCAATGCCCTGACGAGGGAGGCCATAGTAAGAACTCCGTTTCCTCATTCCCACACTCAGGTGAGTGGCATTTGGCTCCCGGGAATCCAGCTGTCCGGCGCTGGGGGGAGGACGCAGCAGCACCCGAGCATCAGCTGGTCAGTGACTCTCTCGCTCTGCCTGGTCTAAGCAAACCCCAGACAGAGGAGAGGACCCCCAATCAGCACCTCTTGATGGCTGCAGCCCTGGCTGCTGAGCTGATGGGCCAAAGGGGGGAGAAGGAAGAGACAGAAACTTTCCAGACACTCCCAGTCCCTGGCTGAAGCCCCCCCCCCCTTCCCAGACCGGATCCCCCTTCCATGGAGATTGAGAGAGGGAAACTTGGGCCAGACCCCACCTTCCCTCTAGACACCTGTCCCCTCACCCTATCTTCCATCAGCCCCTGGGCTGGGCTCCCCCACTGACCTGGAGCTGTTCCCTGGAAGGGGAGTGTCCAGGAAAGCTGGTAACTCTGCCCCTCCCCAAATCCCTCAGGGCTGGGATCTGCTAGATCCGATATTGAGGGAGCAGGAGGAGGGTTTGTGGAGAAACGGGGGATGGAATGGTTGGGGCTGGTGGAGTTGGGACGCAGAGCGAGCTGGGGGCTGGGGCTATCGAGTGTTTGGGGATCATGCGATAAGAGGAGAGGGAGAGCATGGAGGGGCGAGGGGGAGAGGTGCTGCCGCTGATCATTCATTCGCTTTCTACCTTCTCCCTGCCCCCTCTGCATTCAAAAAGCACCAAGAAGAGGGGCTAATTTCCCCAGGGCCTTTTACGGGCGGCCCAGAGATCCCACCTCTGCCTCCACAGCATTGTCCTTGGAGGTTCCTTCTGTGGTAGGAAATGTGGTCGGGATGAGCCAGCACATCCCTATGACGCTCCACCAGATTTGCTAGTGTAAACTGACCCTGAGCATCTCATGTGTTCTCACCCCCCCCCCGTTAGCAGAGTGACTGCTAGTGCCTGAATTCCCCCTTTGGGGCCCGATTGTCTCAGTCCCAGAGATTGTCACCTTGCTCCAGGCCGTGGGGAAAAGCATTTAGTGTTTGTACACTTTCTACCTTATGGACCAGAATTAACTAGATGATAAAATAGTGGGACATTAAGATGTGGTGCTTTCCCTCCAGTGCTATTGGAGGGTGATGGGGTGAGTCTGAGGGATTCCCTCCTTCCCCCTTCACCATCACCCTCCATCCCTGACACAGCAACCTCTGTCCAGCAATGGAGAGTTTTATCCTCTCCTTATCCTATCTCTCCACCTCCCAAAGGGTCACCTGCCACAGGGGTTTTTCTCTCTTTGGGACGGCCGCTTAGTTGCACACTCCCATATTAGTCTAGTTTGACAGGAGGTAGCTCAGATTTGTTGAGGACTTCATGAGACCAATGATCATTTGCCGGAAGAGTCTTTTCTTTA
>NW_027053249.1:0-15173 GCF_011386835.1 Chrysemys picta bellii | reverse complement strand
ACCTCTATAAAATCAGGATGGAAGGTAATTTTACAGGATAATAAGCTTTAAAACACAGAGGATTCCCCTCTAGGCAAAACTTTAAAGTTACAAAAACCAGGACTAAACCTCCCTCTTAGCATAGGGAAAATTCACAAGCTGAAACAAAAGATAATCTAACCCATTTCCTTGCTTACTTACAATTTCTGTAATCTTAGATGCTCATTTCAGGTAGGGGTTTAGGAGATGTTTTCTCCTCCCTGGTCCCTCTCCGGCTGGGAGAGAACAACAAAGAGAGCACAAACAAAAACCTTCCCCCACAGATTTCAAAGGATCTTCTTCCCTTATTGGTCCTTTTGGTCAGGTGCCAACCAGGTTATTTGAGCTTCTTAACCCCTTACCAGTAAAGGAGGGATTTGATGCTACCCTTAGCTGTATGTTTAGGACAACCACACTGGGCATTGGTGCAGTATTGGTTTTGAGGAGCACACCCCCTAGTGAACCTTTCCACTTCCTGCAGCACCCACAGTTTTCTTGAGCAGTGGTCTTATTGCAGGATGTTTGAACTGATGGTGCTGACCATGCTGCCAAGCACCCACCCCGTTATGTGCATCATCATCCCCTCTAGGCTGGGCTGCATTCGGAAGAACTAGATCTTGCATCTGATTTGCCATCTGTTGTGAATAGCCCTGCTATACATCGTGGCAGCATTTTGCTGAAGTTTGCCCACATCCCTGGCCTGGATATGTGCTCAGTGGTTTGAGCATTGGTCTGCTAAACCCAGAGTTGTGAGTTCAATCCTTGAGGGGGGCATTTAGGGAACTGGGGTAAAAATCTGTCTGGGGATTAGTCCTGCTTTGAGCAGGGGGTTGGACTAGAACCTCCTGAGGTCCCTTCCAACCCTATGATTCTATGATCCTGTACTCATTAGGGCGACTCCACCAGAAAGCAAACAAACCATTTCCTGCAGTTGGAAAGAGAGGAAAGCAGGCATGTGGTCTTGTACTGCATTCCACTCAGTGTGACTGCCAGGAGCCAATGAACCAGCTGGCATGGGCTAGCAGCACGATGCAGGGGTTGGCAAAGCAAGCGGTAGAGCCCTGCCCCAAGACTGGGATCCCACAGGACCCCGTGCCCTAATAGTGGGAGTGAGTAAAATGTACTTTGTTACGGGTGGGCAAAAGAGCCAGATTGCCGGGATTTGTGGGAAAACAAAATGCAAATTTAGCTACACCTGCTGTTTGAACTTGACCTTATTATCGATCACTTAGACTGAGCCTCTTTTGAAAATTTACTTCTATCAAAAACCTAGTGCAGTGAGCATTTTTTCTGTTAAATGTTTTTCAAAAAGCAATAATGCTCCTGACATAAAAATAAATGGAATGGTACATTTCAACGTTCTAAAAACGGTGCTTAAGCAATTGAAAAAATTCCAGTTTTTTTAAACAACTTACTTTTTATAATCATTAAAAAAAAACCCTCTGCACCACAATTTTGCCTTAAAAGGTGCATTTTGTTTTGACATTCTGGGTGAGATACACATGACAGCAGTTTGTCATAAATAGAATTTATTTAGCAAGTTTTTCTTTTTTTAGAAGAAAGGTTTTAATACTTACATTTAAGCGAGGGATAGAAAGAGATTTGATGTCTATTATAACTGGAGTTAAAGTAGTTTTTTACATGATTTGAGCAAGATTTGTTTTATTCTTTTAGTAGTAAAAATTATGTCTGAATTCCATTTATACATATACATACCTACATATATATATAAACCAACTTTTTTTTTTGTGGCATGGGCAAAATCTGTCTCTTGCAGGATCTAAGGTTTTTGCAGGTGGGAATGGGATAAAACTGCAAGAAATAATACGGGAGCGGGTATTGCGGGGCGGGACAGGAGAGGTATTAAAAAAATAGTCCCGTGCAGGTGTAACCCATGCCGGCTTGGTGTGCTCTCTGGCCCCCCCTCACACTTAGCCTGGCTAGTGATTGATGAGTCTGCCTCAGCCTTAGCTAAGCACCATGTGCTTTTTAGCTCAGGCAGGAGAGGCTCATGCATTTAGCTCCAGAGCTTCCAAGGTTCAATCCTGCCTGCCGACAACCAGGGTCTGTTGGCATTACACAGAGGTCTAGCAGGCTACAACTAGTGCCCTCCCACTCCCCTCATTCATGGCACTTCCTGAAATCAGAGTACATCGCATCAGATGACTTTCTAAGAGGCTCAGCCCTTGGAATGAAGTGACTCCTTTCACTAATGAAGCAGCTGAGAAGAGGCAATCTGGCCTAGAGAACTGAGTGCCTGTAGACAGGAATTCTGCTTTGATCCCAGTTCTGCCACGGGATGAGTTTGGGCAAAATCACTCCAATTTTTAGAAGTGGCCTCCAATTTTGGGTGCCTCGTTTTGGGAGGTGGGCGTGACCCAGAGTGCTGAGCACCCACAGCTCATGTTTCCAAGCCTCACGTTTCCAAGTCTCAGAAGTCTTGCATTGTTTTATTAAAGTTCCAGCTCCTGGAGTCAGGGGATTATATAAGACTCAGCGTGTTTTTTTTTTTTAATCTATTGTTCTCCCCATCGTGATTGTGGAGAAAAGTTGGGAAACAAGGAGCCTAAAGGTCCCAAACCATAAGGCCAATAAAAGGAAAACAAAAATGATCAAATCTCAATATTTTTAAGACAATCTCATGCTTTTCTGGGGCCTGACTAATGAGTTTTTGAACACTTGGGTTGGCCATATACCATCACACTGACTTCAATCCCCCTGGCCCAGTTGGATCAGCTGTTCCAATTGCAGCAAGACAAATGCCTCCACCAGTATCAGCCATTCTGATCTCTGCTCACTGTGAAGAGCCATTTCAATGCTTCTCCTCTTTAACCTTCCATGTCTGCCATTCCCACTTCCACCCCCTGTTAAGCTCTCATCTGCACGAGACCATCCATGTCCTCTCCTTCCACCTTCCCCAGGGATTATTTTCCTCCTCTTTCCCCCTCCCCTCTATTAAAAAGGATAGGCATAGGGATATGTTTTTTGTCTAAGGCCTGGTCCGCAGTACAGAGGTAGGTCGAGCTAACTACATTGCTCAGAGCTGCGAACAATTTCACACCCTGTGTGATCCAGTTAAGCCAACCTAAGCCCCGGTGCAGACACCAAGTCAACAGAAGAACTCTTCTGTCAGGAGGAGGGATAGCTCAGTGGTTTGAGCATTGGCCTGCTAAACCCAAGGTTGTGAGTTCAATCCTTGAGAGGGTCATTTAGGGATCTGGGCAAAAATCTGTCTGGGGATTGCCCCCCCCCCCTTTTGAGCAGGGGGTTGGACTAGAACCTCCTGAGGTCCCTTCCAATCCTGATCTTCTATGATTAATGTAGCTACTCCCTCTCGGAGAGGTGGATTTACTACAGCGATGGAAGAATCCCTCCTGTGGCTGCAGAATGCGTCTATGTCACAGCAGTGCCATGGTAGGGTTTCTAGTGTAGACATACTGTCACATTCTGGGGTGCAATGGGGACCAGTAAGGGGTTGTCTCATCACTTGCCCTATAGCCCCTGGGTGCCCTGCAATGCTATTCTGCTGTAACGCCCAGCCTGGGATGCTAGCAAGCAGCAGGCGGTCATGCCCTGCGTGTCTGTGTGCTTCGACAGCCCAGGATCTGCAGCTCTCGCTTCTCTTCCTGGGTGAAAGATCATTGCCTAAGCAGGTTTCTCACCTATATTCAGTTCCAGAGGCTTCAACGCCCATTCCCCTTGGCGCAAGGACTCATCTTTCTCAGCGTACACGGGCTCTCGTTGTGTCTGTCTAGTGACGGATGCCCAAGATGGTTCTGTCCTTGCTTAGATCTCCCAAGGTTCGATGACCCGCCCATGTGCTCATCTAGCTCTGTCCACCAGGAAGCTGACCTCACGCCGTTCTGCCTTCCTGTGGCTTCCGATCCCCCTGTGTGGAAACGGGGCTTCCATTGTTTTGGAGACTCGTCTATCAGGCTTAATTTACATAGTAGACAGGTAAATAGCTGCCGCCCTCCTGTCTGGGCGGGAAATGTTCCTTCCTTTGTTCAGCCCAGCCACATACTTCTAAACCTACTATCAGTGAGTATTCATAATTCCGCCTCTAGGGCTAATGCAGACAATGCACAATGAAATTAATCCCCAGCATGTGACAGGCATTCATAAGAGACCTCACATGATACACTGATATTGTATTCAGTCAGTTCAATCAATTGCTAATTATTTGAGGTTAGACCCCCCCCCAACCCCCCGTCTTTATAGCTCAAATAAAGTTTCTCTTCCCTGGGGGGGGGGTAGCTGTCTCTCCCCTCAACCCCATTTGTTAGCTTATTAGCTTTGTTTATCTGATATGTAAATACATTCTCACTGTCTAGCACAGCCTTGTGGAAGTAACTGCCTGGGGGAAAAACCACATTCCTTCGTTCAGGAGGGGGGTAACTCCTGTTTGACTGGCAAACATTTTAAGAATAATAATTTCAGCGTGTGTCCATAACTTTGCACCAGTTGCTTGCACCTACATGACACAGTGATGCTAATAACCAGTGAGTTATGAGCTTCCCGGTGGCATACGCCATGACCCTTTTGAGACACAGATTATAACCGTAGTGAGCTGGGGTACATTGGGCGGGTGAGACCAGCTGAAACTCACTGCTGGCCACCAGGGTGCCCCTGCCCTCTGCCCCGGGGCTGTTCTTAATGTCACACTTACCCTGAGAAATGAGTCTCAGCTGGGCAGCCCTGTGACTATGGCACAGCTGTGACATTATCAGAAAGGCCCCGAGCTGCCCATCAGAATGCAGCTGTAGACAGTCCCTGACACTGAACCAAACTCTTTCAACAGCAAGGCCCTTGAATGATTTGATTAGGCAATTAATATTCTGCATTAAAATGTCAGAATAAATCAGACTCGTAGAAATGTGGGGCTGGAAGGGACCTCGAGAGGGCAGCAAGTCCAGCCCCCTGTGCTGAGGTGGGCCTAAGTAAACCTAGACCATCTCTGACAGGTGTTTCTCCAGCCTGTTCTTAAACACCTCCAGGGACGGAGATTGCACAGCCTCCCTGGTAAGCCCGTTCCAGAGCTTCACTGCCCGAAGAGTTAGTTAACTGGCCTAAGAGTTAGAAACTTTTCCCCCAATATCTCCCCATTACTCCTTGCCCTACCTTCATTGGAGATGGAGAACAACAGATCCCCGTCCTCTTCATAACAGCCCTGAACATATTGGAAGACTGTTATCAGGTCCCCTCTCAGCCTTCTTTTCTCAAGACTAAACAAGCCCCGTTTTTTAACCTTTCCTCACAGGGCAGGTTTTCTAACCCTTTGATCATCTGTTTTGCTCTCCTTTGCATTCTCTCCAATGTGTCCACATCTTTCCGAAGTGCGGCACCCAGAACTGGACACAGTCCTGCGGCAGAGGCCTCCCCAGCGCTGAGTGGAAAGGGACAGTTACCTCCCGGGTCTGATATACGACACTCCTGCTAAGACACCCCAGAATGAGATTAGCCTTTTCCACAACTGCACGACATTGATGACTCATTCACTCTGGGATCTACTATCACACCCAGCTCCTTTTCAGCAGTACTACTGCCTAGCCAGTTATACCCCATGTCCATGCTGGGGATTTGATTTTTCCTTCCTACTTTGCATTTCTCTTCTTCGAATTTCACTCTGTTTGTTTCAGACCAATTCTCCAATTTGTCATGGTCATTTTGAATTCTAATCCCATCCTGCAAAGGGCTTGCAACACCTCTCTGCTTGGTGTCATTCATTAAATTTACAAGCATACTCTCTACGCCATTATCCAAGTCATTAATGAAAATATTGAGTAGTCCTGGACCCAGGAATGACCCCTGGGGAACCCCATGAGATCCACACTCCCAGGTTGACAGCAAACCACTGATAGCTACTCTTTGAGTACAGTCTGTCACCCAGTTGTGCACCATCTTATAGCAATTTCATCTAGCTCACATTTTCTTAGTTTGCTTATGAGACTGTCATGTGGGACTGTGTCAGAAGCCTTCCTAAGAATTCTGATACCTAGCTCATCTCCTCAGGAGATCTCAAAGTGCTTTATGCCAAAGGGGGAAACTGAGGCACAGAGCTATGCCTTGACGTTCCCAAAGTCACTTAAGCAGACTAATGGCAGAGCCAAGAATAGAGCCCAGGTCTAGTGAGTCCCAGCCCAGTGTGTTGTTCACAGCAGTAAGAGTCACAGTTTCTCTTCTCCCAGCTGGAGCCATGACAGAGTCTCTTTGAACTCAAGTTCCTGGGCAGTTTTAACTTTTTATTTAATATGAGGGGCCTTAACTGCGGGGAAGGGGCTTTTGAAGGGGAGAGAATCTGCTTTGAATCCTTTTATTTGACTTGCTTTCACAGAGACCAGCCAACAGATGTCACAACCTACAGCACATGGGTGAGACGTCGCCTGTGCGGGGCACACATTTGCATCCATTGCTAGTCCTATGAGCCATCCAACCTGTTCCCGCTTACCAAGCATGCTGACAAAAAAGTGCAATACTAGGACCCCTCTGCCCCCAGCCCTGAGGCCACGCCATTCATTGCTGGTGGCTCCTGCGTCATCCTGCTACATGTCAGCCTCATGCCACAAGGTTCAGAAATCAAGGCGCAAATGAAAGGAACCCAAAAGTTACCTTTAAAAAATCATCATAATTTTTAAAACGGTTTCTGCAATTTGGGGGAGCTGATTTGTGATTTTTGAATACCGAGGGTTGGCGATACTGAAGATCAAAATCAAGCCTCCCACGCCCTGGGGGAGCGTACCTGACGCAGAGAAAACAAAGAGGGCATGCGGAGAAGAGACAAGTGATTCCAAACCCACCGGCACCACTACACTGCAATGTAAACCAAAGAGCAGAGCACGGTGTGTGAGCACATTCATTACTGCATGCTCAACACGCAGGAGGAAAAGAATTCAGTGTTTGACTTTCAATTCCTGGGCATTAAGCATCTTTCGAAGGCACCCGAGTTTACCGGCTCAGTAATAAAAGATAAATTCATGAATCTCGGGAAGAGGATTCCAGTGCAGCACAGACGGCAGAATCGTTTTCATTCCCCATCAAACCCATCTATCTTCTTTAAAGTAAGTGATGCAAAAGAACATGAATCTATTGAATAGGAGGGAGAACTGCCAGTCCAGGTGATCAAATGCATTTCCTGGCCAGGGACCGAGCAAATCATACTAAACAAGCCAAGTACAGATGGCAGCCTGCTAACGAAGCTGATTTGCCTAAGATAAAACAAGGAGGATGCCAGCAAGGTGTGGAATATTCATCAGCCCCAAGGATGGCTCCCAAACTTTCAGCATCTTGGGATAGTGCCAGCAGCCGGGAATGTAGGAGAGATGGGGGAGGAGCTGAGCTGTTATTGTTACTGCATTACAGGACCCCGGTGCTGCACAGAGGAGTCCCTGCGGGAGTGAACTTTTACCATCTAGGGCTTTATCTTGCTCCCCCTGCAGTCAGTGGCAAAGCTCCTCTTTATAGTGTAGGATCAGATACTGGGGAGCTGCTCCGATGCTTATCCAGATCTTGTGAGGCCTGTTGCAGGGCAGGCACCCACCGCTGCGGCGCCTCCTGCTGGTCGTCCGGGAATTAGCTCGATTCCAGCCTCGGAGCGCTGTCTGGTGTCTTTCTACTTTCTCCTGATCTCCACCACTTATAGCACTTCAGGCCCCGCATCCCTCCCGGACCCCGGTGCCCCTTACCTCGGGGTGCTGCCCCCCAGCAGTACCCCCACACTCTGGGTCTCCCCTCCCCAGGGAACCCCAATGCCCTAAGCCCAGCTCGCCTCAGTGACCCACTGCCAGCCCTCATCTAGCTCCTTCCCTCAGGGGCAAACTGCAGTCTGAAGTGGCCACTTATCATCGGCCAGGGGGTTTGGACCTGCTGCCTCCCTGCAGCCCTAGTAGCTCTCCTGGCCTTTAGCAAGGCCTCAGCCTGGGGACTCACCAGGCCAGAGCGCCCCAGCTCTGCTCTGCCTCAGGTGCCCTGCTTGCTCTCCAAGGCAGCCTGGTCCTCTCTGCTCCCCAGCTAAAGCAAGAGTCTCTTCACCCAGGCTCTCAGCCTGCCCTTTTATCCGGGCCAGCTGTGCCCTAATTGGGTGTGGCCACACCTGTGGCTGTTTACCCAACCAGCCTCCCTTGGCTGCCTTTAACCCCTTCCTAACCGGAGCGGGGTGATCAACCCGCTACTCAGGCCTCCTTTCCCCTTCGACTTATCCACTTCCCGGACTCTATCCTTCCCTTTCCCTGACCCCAAGCCCTCTCTCAGGCCAGTCTGCACTAGAAAAGGGCTCCCACTATCATTATACCAGAAAACCCTCCTGGTGTAGATGCAGCTTATACTGGCAAAAAATGCTCCCCAAACAAAATAACCCTTACCAGCAAAAGCACTTTGATGGTGGTATAACTGTGTGTATACCGGGGCTTTTGCTGGTATTAAAATGGCACCAACAATCACCCCCCTTAACCGACAGTGCTGTACCCACAAAAGTTTCTAGTGGAGACCTGGCTTCTGATTCCCCACCCCCTGCCTTAAATGTACAATGAACTGGCAGGGTCACTTAGCCCTTAGATGCCATCATGGCAGTAGGGGGCAGTACCATGCGGGTTCTGAGTCGTTGATGTAAGTGCAACACCCCTGGGTGGGGATTGAACCTGGGATCTCCAGTTAAGGAAATCACAAGCCTTTCCTCCCTGAGGGAAAAGGCTCAGGTCTGTTAGCCCGGGCTGGAGTTGGCTCAGTTGCTGCTATCCATGCCTGAGCCAGCACTACTGGGGGATGTGCACAGCACGAGTGGGTCACACACGGTCTCGTGATCGAAAACGATTCCCTGCTCAAAAAATAAAAATAAAAAGATTCAGTGAAAACCATTTTCCCTATTTTTGTTAAGATTTTTATTGCAAAATGTTTGGGGGTCATTATTGAAAACCAGGCAAAACCTAACCCCCCCCCCCACCCATTTTTTTTGTTTTGCCTTAAAATCCCTGTGAATTTGCCATCAGGGATCTGAGCCTGTCGGGGTCATTTCCCCCCAGTTTTTCTCTGCAACCACAAGGGCCAGACACTTACTTTTGTTTTGTTCCATGAAAGCCAAGGGGCCCAACTGATCACATGACTCCAGGAACTGGGGCTGCCAGAAAACACCCCCAAATCTTGAAGGGTTTTTTTAAACACACCGGACCGTGATGGGCCTTCATGGGAGTGCTGGGCTCTTCCCCTCCCTGTGAAAGCCCTGCCCCGGCTCTAGCGAGATTGGCACCCCGACCCAGAGGGGGAGGGGCCAGGCAGGAGCAGGGGCTGCCCTGCCTCGGTAGTGGTGTGCAGAGTAGGTCCAGCACCCCAAGGCACATGGGGGAAGGCTCTGGATGCCACAAAGGAGAGGTGGGAGATCTCCGACCCCTGTGCCCCATGGGAAGCGCAGTTCCTCTCCTTTGGCAGGGCTGGGCCTGAGTAGCACAAGGGAGTCTCTGAAATGCTCAGCCCTCTTTGCTGCCCCCCCCCCGCCCCAGCTTCCCTCTGGCTGGGCCTCCCTCCCATCAGTGACCCCAGGCCCATCCCAGGGCCCCATCCCATGGCCTCCCGTCCTTCCTCAGAGCTGCACCCTCAGGCTTTAAAACCCATCCCGAACTCTCCTTGCCGGGAGGGATTGTGCCATTCAGCACGGTCCCCTCCTGCCCAGAAAGGGGCGGGAGAGGGAAGCAGCTCCTCTGGAGCCCTCACGTCCATCCAGAACAGTCTCCAGACAATGAGCTGGGAGCCGACATGGGACTCGGGGAGCAGGCAGAACACAGGGCTAAAGCCCAGGGGACTAGAGAGAGGGGGCATGGGAGCGGGGGGCTGCCTGGAGGATCAGGTCTGGTGTGTGGAGCTGGGGAGGTCAGATCCTTGCTCAGATGGGGCGAGTGACGGGGGGACCCTCCTGCATTTGGGAACCACGGAGTCCTGTTATTAGTGGTTAGCCAAGTCACATGGCTGCTTCTGGGGAGACACCTTTAATAAGCATGCACATTTCACAGACACCAAAATGCACCTGGCCCAGCACTTCTTCCAGGCCCCCCAGTGCCCGGGATGGCTCTGCTCTGTCATTCATAGCACAACCACGGCTCACAAGACCAGAAGCCGGACAGAGGCACGGAAACCCACGTCCCTGGAACACGAAATCCAGGAAGGGCTCCCAGACCTGGGGCAACAGCCTCGTCTCCTCCAGCATCCCGGCAGGATCCCACCCTCCGGGGCTGTGTGTTGTGATGACAAGTCCTGGCCCCCTCCACCAGCCTTGGCACTGCTTGCTGGACTCAGAGAACCCGTCCTGGTGGTGGACATCACAGGGTACGTGCAGCAGCCGCTGTTCCGCCTCATATGCTAGGGATTGAACAGGGACCTCCGGAGCTAAAAGCAGGAGTGGCTACAGCTCGAGCTAAAATTCTTTGCCTGAGTTTGTAACAGACTCAGGTCCTTGGTAGATGGGGCACACAAGGGGGACCTGTAATGCTCACCAGCGGGTTGCATTTACATTGTAGACAGCTCCCCCTTATGCCATACCCAGATCTAGGTGCAGTAGCCCGGCTCCCTACCGGTTCATTGGCACATTCAGCTGGCAAGTAAAAAGCCACTGGACAGTCCAAATTCTGCCAGCCAGCACTTCCCTCTTCCCCCCCCCCCGCCCCCACCAGGCCAGTGGGGACTTGAGGTGGCCTGAGGCTCTGCCCCCCATTTCCAGAGGGTAGATGGGCTGGCACACAGCAGCTTCAAAGGGAGGCCGGGAATTGCACAGAGCCCTCTGTATCCATCACTCTGGAAGCCCACCCTGGGGCATTTCTGAGAATTCACTGAGTGTTGCTGTTTGCGTGGCAAGCGCCTGAGATGCTGCAACAAAGACCTGGTCCAGCAGAGAGGGGCTCAGCTGCTGCTCCTTTATCTTTTCCTGTTAATTTTTAAGGTCTGGAGAAAGGCATCGAAATGGGAAACCTGGAGTTTGGAGATCTCTGCTTCAACCCTGAGCATCCGTCCTGAGCTGCACGCCCCATGGGCCACTCAGTCCTTGGCCTTTCTACCAGTCTGTGTCATTAGGGGCTGAACAGCCTTCCCAGCCCCACTGCCCAGGAACCAGGGATCTGAGAGCAAGAAGTTCCGTCCCTCGGCTTGGCTACCAAGTCCCTGAGGCAGCCACTCCCCCAGGGAGCATGCACACAATACACCCTCCCTTCGATCCCGTGTCTGCCCCATCAGCTGTGGTGGCTGGAGCAAGGTCATAGTCCCAGCTGCTCCCTCTGGGTGATTTCTGTCACCAGGGCACTCGGGAAGAGCAGCCTTGCTGTCCCTTTCGCCGTCCGCGACCCTTCTCTTGTTCCAGGAGCCTCTTCATGACTCAGCCCTGCAGCCAGGGCACTCAGCATGTTCCCCCGGCCACAGTAGCAAAGTCCTTCCGTCCCAATGGTCTCGGGCAGTCTGCTCCGGCACTGCCCGGATGGGGAACCCAGGCCTGCCCACTGCCCCGAGTTCCAGTCCAGGGCACTGGCAACGTCACCTACTGGACAGTGAACGTGTAAACATCTGCTTTAATACATGGCCTGAGTTTGGGTCACAGCCTCTGGTTCAGGCCTCAGATCTTGCTCCAGGCTCTCTCGCTCCACTACACGTCCAACTGCCTTTGTGCCCTTGGGTAAATCCCTCAGCCTCAGTTCCTTATCTATAACACAGGGCTAATACTACTGCCTGTCTCACAGCTGTGTTGGGAGTTGCTTTTGAGATCTACTGATGAAAGAGCTTGGTTATGTTAGATAAATGGAAGTTGAGATTCTCACCCAGTCGCATGACTCACGTTTCCCTTTCATTGAACAGGTCCCGCCGTCGTTTTTCAGTCAGTGTGGGTGTGACATTGCTCTAACCCATGCCAATTTAAATTAAATTTGCAGGTAAATGCGAGTCAGTTTGAATTGCACTTGGCTACATTAAATGCTTTACTAAAATCAAGAGATATGAATGCCTGCTGCATTCCCTTCATCCACCAATTTAGCAATTCTATCAAAAATGTAATTAAGTTTGTCTAGCATGATTTGCTCTTAATAAACCTGAGCGGTGTATTGCTCACAGCTCTGTTATCCTCTAGATGTTTATAGTTATTAATATTCACACCGTTAATTTGCTAGGATTTGAAAGTATATTCACGTTAAAGTTGTATATGTTTTCAAATTAATAAACAATATCAATGCACACACGAAAGGAACAGGACCAATGCCCAGCTTGCATCATTCATTGACTAATTAAATCTCTCACACGCTGGCTCTAAGATGCCCTTTGTGCAGATAGAGAAATTGAACCAGAGACGTTTGGGTGATTTGCCCAAGACCAAAGAGAAACATGGTGTCTGCACAGGATTCAAACTCTAATTCATAAGGCATGTTATTTGGTCAATTCCATCCCTTCTTTGTTCCCAAAATATCCAGGATCAATTGTGGGTTTTCTCAAATTTCTTATCCAACCTTTGAAACTATTCCAGGTGATCTTTCATGTATCTGATGTGTTCAAAATTCCAAATCCAAAATCCATGCCGTGTTGCTCAATTGCGATTAGTCAGATAAATCACCTGTTATTGTTTCTTTTCTCTATGTGGATGAGCACAGCTCTTCTGCTGCAGATGCTCACGGGAAGACAATTTAAATTCACTTTCCGCAAGCACTAGAGCATGCGGGCTTCAGGGGCCATTAGGGCTAGTAAAACACAAATGTTTGCCAAAAGCAAACACAAAAGGGGTGTGAACGGTGCCAAAGAGAATTCAATCTCATCTTCATAGGGACTGTTTACACCATTTGCCCAGTCCTAGCTGTTCCTAGTTCTGGACACTAAGCCAAATCTCTATCCCAAAGGACAGTAGTGTGCACAGGTCCATGAAGATGAACACTACAGCATGTATATGCCCTTCCATTCACGGTCCTCGAAGGCTGGTGTACTGTTAGGACAGCAAGGGAAGAGGTCATAGAATCATAGGAGATTAGGATTGGAAGAGACCTCAGGAGGTCATCTAGTCCAACCCCCAGCTCAAAGCAGAACAAACACCAAATAAATCATCCCAGCCAGGGCTTTGTCAAGCCAGGCCTTAAAAACCTCTAAGGATGGAGATTCCACCACCTCCCTAGGTAACCCATTCCATTCCAGTGCTTCACCACCCTCCTAGTGAAATAGTGTTTCCTAATATCCAACCTAGACCTCCCCCACAGCAATTTGAAACCATTGCACCTTGTTCTGTCATCTGCCAGCACTGAGAACAGCCGAGCTCCTTCCTCTTTGGAACTCCCCTTCAGGGAGTTGAAGGCTACTATCCAATCCCCCCTCACTCTTCTCTCTGCAGACTAAATCGCAGTTCCCTCAGCCTCTCCTTGTAAGTCATGTGCCCCAGCCCCCTAATCATTTTTGTTGCCCTCTGCTGGACTCTCTCCAATTTGTCCACATCCCTTCTGTGGTGGAGAGACCAAAACTGGACACAATACTCCAGGTGTGGCCTCACCAGTGCCGAATAGAGGGGAATAATCATTGCCCTTGGTCTGCTGGCAATGCTCCTACTAATACAGCCCAATACGCCATTGGTCTTCTTGGCAACAAGGGCACACTGCTGACTCATATCCAGCTTCTCGTCCACTGTAATCCCCTGGTCCTATTTTGCAGAACTGCTGCTTAGCCAGTCGGTCCCCAGCCTGTAGCAATGAATGGGATTCTTCCGTCCTAAGTGCAGGACTCTGCACTTGTCCTTGTTGAACCTCATCAGATTTCTTTTGGCCCAATCCTCCAATTTGTCTAGGTGACTCTGGACCTTATCTCTACCCTCTAGTGCATCTACCGCTCCCCCCAGCTTAGTGTCATCTGCGAACTTGGAGGGAGGGGGAGAGAGAGAGGAATTATATTACTTTCCTGAACCAGTCTGCTGACAGCAGCTAAAGTTTGTAATTGCCTGGATCCAAGTTGCCCCCAGAGAACGAAGCGAGCTCCCTCGCCGGCCTGCCCCGCTCTCGCCTCTGGGCAGCTCCGGCTGGGGACACTGGTGGCAACTTTGCAGAGTCAGCACCTGGCTAACATCCCATGTGGCGTGTGTACAGGAATGATGTGACCTGGAGAGCAATAGATCTCACTGCGTTTCAATCCTTTCACAGACCCCCCAGTACCCGGTTGAGTTTCACCCTTTGTGTGCCAGGTCTGCCACTGACCACAGCGGGACAGCCTAACAGGGCCACCGCTCTTCTTCTGGGCTTTGCCGCGGCTGCTCCTGAATTCTAGCCCTGGCCTGACCGTGTCTCTGTTTGTGGCCTGGGGCTGCCTCAGTCACCTCCACTGTAAAACGGGGCTAGCAATAATCATCTGCCACCCAGGGGAGCTGAGACAAGGAGGGGGCAGGCCAGGGAGGGGGCAGTACCCCACAAGGAGTCCATACAGAGAGCCAGAAAGAGACAGGCAGGAAGTGGGAAGGGAGCAAACCCTTCTGTTGAGCACTGGGATGGCACCGAGGGCTAGGGAGGTGGGGTGCTGCAGGGCTGCAGGGATTCCCTCCTCGTACCCCAGAAATGTAGGTCTGGAGGTCTTCTAGTCCATGCCCCTGTGTGGGGGCAGGACCAAGTAAACCTAGACCATCCCTGACAGGGGTTTGTACAACCTGTTTTTACGCACCTCCAACGATGGCGATTCCACAGGATTATGTAACCTGATCGAGCACTGAACTATTCTGATAACTAGAAAGTTTTACCTAATTTCCAACCTAAATTTCCCTTGCTGCACCCGGCAAAACTCTCCATTTGGGCAGAAAAGCCCTTGTGCCCCGGGCTTTGTTATTAATTCACAGCCACAAGCTGCCCCCCCCCCCACTGCATGTCCTTGCATCCCTCACCCCCTCTCCCAAATGAAGTCGAGGAAAGAGTTTCCTTGATTCTTTTCCAATGTCGCTGCAGCCAGTGGAAAGTCACGATCTCTCCGTGAGCCACACGGTCCTGGGGAAATCGAAGGTTTTCCCCCATCGAATTGATGGGGGAAAAGTCTCGTTTATAACAATCATTAATTCCACAGTGCATTAAAACGAGTGTCGAGCGTAGGTCCTTTACTGTGACAGCTCACAGCTAGGGAAGATGAAATTGACAGCTTCCCCAACCCTCTTAGCTGCGACCTGATCGCACTCTATAAATGCCTTTGAGGGA
>NW_027053248.1:0-43316 GCF_011386835.1 Chrysemys picta bellii | reverse complement strand
GTCAGCCTCACCTCAGTCCCTGGAAAAATTATGGAGCAGGTCCTCAAGGAATCAATTATGAAACATTTAGAGGAAAGGAAAGTGATCAGGAACAGTCAGCATGGATTCACGAAGGGGAAGTCGTGCCTGACTAACCTAATTGCCTTCTATGATGAGATAACTGGCTCTGTGGATGAGGGGAAAGCAGTGGATGTGTTATTTCTTGACTTTAGCAAAGCTTTTGATACGCTCTCCCACAGTATTCTTGCCACCAAGTTAAAGAAGTATGGGCTGGATGAATGGACTGTAAGGTGGATAGAAAGCTGGCTAGATCGTCGGGCTCAACGGGTAGTGATCAATGGCTCCATGTCTAGTTGGCAGCCGGTTTCAAGTGGAGTGCTCCAAGGGTCGGTCCTGGGGCCGGTATTGTTTAATATCTTTATTAATGATCTGGAGGATGGTGTGGACTGCACTCTCAGCAAGTTGCAGATGACACTAAACTAGGAGGCGTGGTAGATACACTAGAGGGTAGGGATCGGATACAGAGGGACCTAGACAAATTAGAGGATTGGGCAGAAAAAAACCTGATGAGGTTCAACAAGGACAAGTGCAGAGTCCTGCACTTAGGACGGAAGAATCCCAGGCACTGCTACAGACTAGGGACCGAATGGCTAGGTAGCAGTTCTGCTGAAAAGGACCTAGGGGTCACAGTGGACGAGAAGCTGGATATGAGTCAACAGTGTGCTCTTGTTGCCAAGAAGGCTAACGGCATTTTGGGCTGTATAAGTAGGGGCATTGCCAGCAGATCGAGGAACGTGATCGTTCCCCTTTAATCGACATTGGTGAGGCCTCATCTGGAATACTGTGTCCAGTTTTGGGCCCCAAACTACAAGAAGGATGTGGAAAAATTGGAAAGAGTCCAGCAGAGGGCAACAAAAATGATTAGGGGTCTGGAGCACATGACTTATGAGGAGAGGCTGAGAGAACTGGGATTGTTTAGTCTCCAGAAGAGAAGAATGAGGGGGGATTTGATAGCAGCCTTCAACTACCTGAAGGGGGGTTCCAAAGAGGATGGAGCTCGGCTGTTCTCAGTGGTGGCAGATGACAGAACAAGGAGCAATGGTCTCAAGTTGCAGTGGGGGAGGTCCAGGTTGGATATCAGGAAAAACTATTTCACTAGGAGGGTGGTGAAACACTGGAATGCGTTACCTAGGGAGGTGGTGGAGTCTCCTTCCTTGGAGGTTTTTAAGGCCCGGCTTGACAAAGCCCTGGCTGGGATGATTTAGCTGGGAATTGGTCCTGCTTTGAGCAGGGGGTTGGACTAGATGACCTCTTGAGGTCCCTTCCAACTCTGATATTCTATGATTCTATGATTCTAACAGGGACGTCTGTTTTCTAGTAAAATCAGTAAAAGGAAAGGAGAAAACTTTAAACAGGCTCCTGCTGGCACTCAAATACGTGAACCCTAATACTCTCTCAGTCCTCAAAGAGAGACCTGGAGAAGGAGACTTGCTGAAGTAAAGCCAAAAGGGTCTCTGAGGTTTCCCTGGCCCTGCGCCCCTGTCCTGCCTGGCTGATGTCAGCATCTCTCTCTGAGGTAACCACCTCCCTAACACCTTTGACCAATAGGCTGAGCTCCTGCAAAAGGCCTTTGTGATGTCACTGCCACACCCAACCAAACGCTGAAGTGCTAATGTCCTGCTGCTGGCCTGACACTTTGAAGGTTTGAGCTACTCTCTGTGGATCACCCCACTCAATGCGTCTTCATTCTAGGAAGCAAGCCGACTCGACAGTAAAACATCAGAGGCTGCTTCCAATGCTACACTCACTGTTTCCAAAATTAGTAGACTTTATGGCCAGAAGAGACCTTTAGAGCATCTCATCTAAGCCCCTGCATATCATAGGCTTCCTGTATAGTACAATAGTTACTTTTTGGGCACACACATTCCAGAAAGGCATCTAGTCTTCATTCAATGACATCAAGAGATGGAGAATCCACCACTTTCCCTTTTAGTGAGTGCCAGGGGGCTCCATTTCCCCTTCCACTAGCTCCCCGTTTACAGTGAGCCAGAGCAGTACCTGCAGCAGGGAGCGGGAGTTGCTGATGGCCTCAGAGGAACAGCCCCTGCAGTGTCTCAGGAAGCTGGCGCAAGTGCCGGATGATGCTGGTGCATCACTTTGGCCATGACGTCCTCCTGCTGCAAGGGAACGAGAACCTGTCAGAGACTCAAACGCCCCGAGGAATCAGGGGGAATTAAGGGAACCTGGAACCAGCAGTATTTCCACTTAGCACCTGCCCACCACTGAGGGATGAATTCACCTCCTGAACCCCAGAATGGAGTCTTCTTGTCCTTTCTAGTAACCTCCAATACCAACCCCCGTTGTTGTAGGGTGAGCTCCTGCTACCTCCCCCTCAGTGCCCTTGACCGCTGTTCCACCTCCAAACCACAGCTCAAGTTATCAGAACCCTCTTCTCCACCCCCACCCAGGTTGGGCAGGGAGGTGGCTCTAGCAGGGGGGGCAGGAGGGATTCTGGCAGCAGTGAAGTGGGTTGCGGGAAGGTTGAGATCTTGCCACAATTTTGGATCAACTTCCCACAAGGGGAGGTGAAGAGCACCCCCAGCAACACACACATACACACACACACCACTCCTGGTAGTGGGAGGGGAACAGGAGAAAGGACAAAAGAAGTAAGAGATGAAGAGAAAGGAAGGAGGGATGGAGGAAAAGGTAAAACGTAAAGGACAAACCCTAATGTCCCCAGTGATGCTACGGCACAAAATCCCAGGTGGGCTATAAAATTCTGCCACCTTGAACTAGTGTTTTCCATGCCTAGAATTCAGCTGGCACCAGATGGATCAGACTGAGCAGCTGCCAAAACCTCTTGGAGGCTCTTACCTTCTAAACAGGGACGTCTGTTTTCTAGTAAAATCAGTAAAAGGAAAGGAGACAACTCGAAAGAGGCTCCTGCTCTAACTCAAATACGTGAAGCCTAATACTCTCTCAGTCCTCAAAGAGAGACCTCGAGAAGGAGACTTGCTGAAGCAAAGCCACAGGGGTCTCTGAGGTTTCCCTGGCCCTGCGCCCCTCTCCTGCCAGGCTGATGTCAGCATCTCTCTCTGAGGTCACCACCTCCCTAACACATTTGACCAATAAGCTGACATCCTGCAAAAGGCCTTTGTGATGTCACTGCCACACCCAACGAAACCCTGAAGTGCTAATGTCCTGCTGCTGGCCTGACACTTTGAAGGTTTGAGGTTGTCATAACTATAAAGGGAAGGGTAACAGCTGTCCTGTGTACAGTACTATAAAATCCCTCCTGGCCAGAGACTCCAAAATCCTTTTCCCTGTAAAGGGTTAAGAAGCTCAGGTAACCTGGCTGGCATCTGACCTAAAGGACCAATAAGGGGACAAGATACTTTCAAATCTTGGGGAGGGGAAGGCTTTTGTTTGTGTTCTTTGTTTGTGTGGGTGTTCGCCCTCGGGACTGAGAGGGACCAGACATCAATCCAGGTTCTCCACATCTTTCTAAACAAGTCTCTCCTATTTCAAACAAGGCGTGTTAGTTTTCCTTTGTTTTCTCAACTTGTAAATGTATCTTTTACTAGAGTGTTTATCTTTGTTTGCTGTACTTTGAACCTAAGACTAGAGGGGAGTCCTCTGAGCTCTTTAAGTTTGATTACCCTGTAAGGTTAATTTCCATACTGATTTTACAGAGATGATTTTTACCTTTTTCTTTAATTAAAAGCCTTATTTTTAAGAACCTGATTGATTTTTCCTTGTTTTAAGATCCAAGGAGTTTGGATCTTGATTCACCAGGAGTTGGTGGGAGGAAGGAGGGGAATGGTTAATTTCTCCTTCTTTTAGATCCAAGGGGGTTGGATCTGTATTCACCAGAAGTTGGTGGGAGGAAGGAGGGGGGATGGTTAATTTCTCCTTGTTTTAAGATCCAAGGGGTTTGGATCTGTATTCACCAGGGAATTGGTGAAAGGTTTCTCAAGGCTACCCAGGGGAGGAAATTAGCCTTGGGATGGTGGTTAAGCTTAGAAGTTTTCATGCAGGCCCCTACATTTGTACCCTAAACTTCAAAGTGGGGATACAGCCTTGACACAGGTACTCTCTGTGGATCACCCCACTCAATGCGTCTTCATTCTAGGAAGCAAGCCGGCTAGACAGTAAAACATCACAGGCTGCTCCCAATACTACACTCAGTGTTTCCAAAATTTGTAGACTTTATGGCCACAAGAGACCTTTAGAGCATCTCATCTAAGCCCCTGCATATCATAGGCCTCCTGTATAGTACAATAGTTACTTTTTGGGCACACACATTCCAGAAAGGCATCTAGTCTTCATTCAATGACATCAAGAGATGGAGAATCCACCACTTTCCCTTTTAGTGAGTGCCAGGGGGCTCCATTTCCCCTTCCACTAGCTCGCCATTTACAGGGAGACAGAGCAGTACCTGCAGCAGGGAGCGGGAGTTGCTGAAGGACTCACAGGCGCACCCCCTGCAGTGTCTCAGGCACCTGGCGCAAGTGGCGGATGATGCGGGTGCATCACTTTGGCCGTGACGTCCTCCTGCTGCAAGGGAACGAGAACCTGTCAGAGACTCAAACGCCCCGAGGAATCAGGGGCAATTAAGGGCACCTGGAACTAGCAGTATTTCCACTCAGCACCTGCCCACCACTGAGGGATGAATTCACCTCCTGAACCCCAGAATGGAGTCTTCTTGTCCTTTCTAGTAACCTCCAGTGCCAAACCCCCTCCTTCGAGGGTGAGCTCCTGGTACCTCCCCCTCAGTGTTCTTGACAGCTGTTCCACCTCCAAACCAAACCTCAAGTTATCAGAACCCTCTTCTCCACCCCCACCCAGGTTGGGCATGGAGGCGGCTCTAGCGGGGGGGCAGGAGGGATTCTGCCAGAAGTGAAGTGGGTTGAGGGGAGGTTGAGATCTTGCCCCAAGTCATCCCAGACACTAATGCTAAGCCACAGGATGGCAGCATCTTGTGTCAGTGGAGTCCAAGCACTATTTCAACCCCACAGTCGTGGATCAACTTCCCACAAGGGGAGGTGAAGAGTACCCCCAGCAACACACACACACACCACTCCTGGTGGTGGGAGGGGAACAAGACAAAGGACAGAAGAAGTAAGAGATAAAGAGAAAGGAAGGAGGGATGGAGGAAAAGGTAAAACGAAATGGACAAACCCTAATGTCCCCAGTGATTCTACGGGACAAAATCCCAGGTGGCGTATAATATTCTGCCACCTTGAACTAGTGTTTTCCATGCCTAGAATTCAGCTGGCACAAGGTGGATCAGACTGAACAGGTTCCAAAACCTCTCCGAGGCTCTGACCTTCTCAAAAGGGACGTCTGTTTTCTAGTAAAATCAGTAAAAGGAAAGGAGAAAACTCTAAAGAGGTTCCTCCTCGCACTCACATAGGTGAACCCTAATACTCTCTCAGTCCTCAAAGAGAGACCACGAGAAGGAGACTTGCTGAAGCAAAGCCACAAGGGTCTCTGAGGTTTCCCTGGCCCTGCGCCCCTCTCCTGCCTGGCTGATGTCAGCATCTCTCTCTGAGGTCACCACCTCCCTAACACCTTTGACCAATAGGCTGAGGTCCTGCAAAAGGCCTTTGTGATGTCACTGCCACACCCACCCAAACCCTGAAGTGCTAATGTCCCGCTGCTGGCCTGACACTTTGAAGGTTTGAGCTACTCTCTGTGGATCACCCCACTCAATGCGTCTTCATTCTAGGAAGCAAGCCGGCTAGACGGTAAAACATCAGAGGCTGCTCCCAACGCTACACTCAGTTTTAACAAAATTAGTAGACTTGATGGGCAGAAGAGACCTTTACAGCATCTAATCTAAGCCCCTGCAATTCATAGGCTTCCTGTATAGTACAATAGTTACTTTTTGGGCACACACATTCCGGAAAGGCATCTAATCTTCATTCAATGACATCAAGAGATGGAGAATCCACCACTTTCCCTTTTAGTGAGTGCCAGGGGGCTCCACTTCCCCTTCCACCAGCTCCCCACTTACAGTAAGCCAGAGCAGTACCTGCAGCAGGGAGCGGGAGTTGCTGATGGCCTCAGAAGCACAGCCCCTGCAGTGTCTCAGGCACCTGGCGCAAGTGCCGGATGATGCGGAGCAGGTGCATCGCTTTGGCCGTGACGTCCTCCTGCTGCAAGGGAACGAGAACCTCTGTCATAACTATAAAGGGAAGGGTAACAGCTGTCCTGTGTACAGTACTATAAAATCCCTTCTGGCCAGAGACTCCAAAATCTTTTCCCTGTAAAGGGTTAAGAAGCTCAGGTAACCTGGCTGGCATCTGACCTAAAGGACCAATAAGGGGACAAGATAATTTCAAATCTTGGGGGGGGGGGGGAAGGCTTTTGTTTGTGTTCTTTGTTTTGGTTGTGTGTTCGCTCTCGGGACTGAGAGGGACCAGACATCAATCCAGGTTCTCCACATCTTTCTAAACAAGTCTCTCCTATTTCAAAGTTCTAAGTAAATAGCCAGGCAAGGCGTGTTAGTTTTCCTTTGTTTTCTCAACATGTAAATGTACCTTTTACTAGAGTGTTTATCTTTGTTTGCTGTACTTTGAACCTAAAACTAGAGGGGAGTCCTCTGAGCTCTTTAAGTTTGATTACCCTGTATGGTTATTTCCATACTGATTTTACAGAGATGATTTTTACCTTTTTCTTTAATTAAAAACCTTCTTTTTAAGAACCTGATTGATTTTTTCCTTGTTTTAGATCCAAGGGGGTTGGATCTGTATTCACCAGGAGTTGGTGGGAGAAAGAAGGGGGGATGGTTAATTTCTCCTTGTTTTAGATCCAAGGACGCATTGAGTGGGGTGATCCACAGAGAGTACCTCAAACCTTCAAAGTGTCAGGCCAGCAGCGGGACATTAGCACTTCAGGGTTTGGGTGGGTGTGGCAGTGACATCACAAAGGCAGAATTTTATTCCCTCCCTGGGATTTTGCCCCTTAGAATCACTGGGGACATTAGGGTTTGTTCTTTTCGTTTTACCTTTTCCTCCATCCCTCCTTCCTATCTCTTCATCTCTTACTTCTTTTGTCCTTTCTCCAGGAGTTGGTGGGAGAAAGAAGGGGGGATGGTTAATTTCTCATTGTTTTAAGATCCAAGGGGTTTGGATCTGTATTCACCAGGGAATTGGTGAAGGTCTCTCAAGGCTACCCGGGGAAGGAAATTAGCCTCGGGATGGTGGCAGCGGACCAGAGATAAGCTGGTAGTTAAGCTTAGAAGTTTTCATGCAGGCCCCTACATTTGTACCCTAAAGTTCAAAGTGGGGATACAGCCTTGACAGGGTGGTAGCGGTGGGATCATTTTAAACCCAAAGCCAGTGAGATTTTTTTTTCCTTCTAGCTGCTTGAAAAGCAGAGCTGGAGATAGATGCATATCTTATCTATCCTTGCCTGAAGGCAGAGGTGTTAAGTTTTTTTAACAAGGTCCTTTGTTAAGAGAAGTGTTGAAATGAGCAAACGACAGGGTAAAAGGAATTTACAAGCTGAATTATTTTTTTTTTCTTTTTACATCCTCGGGAGTAGCTAGTTAGAAAGTCTCTGTTAACTCAGCAGCAGCCAGAGCTGAGAGCTTCCCAGTTTCAGTCAACTGCAGAGGGGGTGACCCAGCACAAGAAAACAGGAAAATGACTACCAAAGAAGTAGCTAAAAAAATAGAACTGGCCAAACTAAAAGCAGAAGAAAATGAAAGAAAACATCAGAGACTGCTTCAATTAACAAAACTCAAGACACAGCAGAGAAAAAGAGAAGAAAAAGCCAAAGAGGAGGCCCACAAGAGAGAGATGAAGCTGAAAGAAAAAGAAATGGAGCTGAAAAAAAAAAGAGATGGAGGAGAGAGAAAAAGAAAGGAAGCATGAACTGGAAGTAGCAAAGGCTAAGCAAGCTTTCACCCCCATCCCTGTTCCTGAGCCGTCCACCAGGGCCCCGTCTGTCTTACCAGAGACCCAGACAAAGGTGGTGGAACCGGATCCCCTGCCAACGACTGCAACAGCCGTAGTGAATCCAATCCCAGAGACCCAGCCAAAGCCAGTCCCAGAACCGGAACTGGCAACGCAACCAGCACCAGGACCATTGCCAGCACTGAGTCCAGCGCTTGCAAACCCGTCTACAACTCCAACGCCAGAGGGCACCAGCGAGCCTGACCTGGCGGAAGCAGCAGATAACCCTACCCAAGAGGCTCAGCCAGAGCCTGAGATACCACATAGTGCACCAGTGGACAGCGGATCACAGTCAATGGAAACAGCCCCAGCACCTGCATCACTTCCAGAGGGACCAAGCCCCAGTCCACAATCCAAGGAGGAACTGATGTCTCCAGCATCAAGGAAACAGTTCCAGGCCGAGCAGGAAGCAGATAACAGCCTTCAGAAAGCTTGGGCGGCGGCGCGGAGCACCCCACCGCCTCTCAGCTCTTCTAACCCATCCCGGTTTGTTATAGAACAAGGACTTTTATACAAGGAGACTCTTTCTGGTGGGCACCAGAAAAACTGGCATCCTCAAAGACAGTTGGTAGTTCCCACTAAGTATCGGGTAAAGCTCTTGAGCTTAGCCCACGATCATCCCAGTGGCCATTCTGGGGTGAACAGAACCAAGGACCGGTTGGGGAAGTCCTTCCACTGGGAGGGAATGGGCAAGGACGTTGCTAAATATGTCCGGTCTTGTGAGGTGTGCCAACGAGTGGAAAAGCCCCAAGACTAGGTTAAAGCCCCTCTCCAGCCACTACCCATAATTAAGGTCCCATTTCAGCGCGTAGCTGTGAATATTCTGGGTCCTTTCCCAAAAAAGACACCCAAAGGAAAGCAGTACGTACTGACTTTCATGGATTTTGCTATCCGATGGCCGGAAGCAGTACCCTTAAGCAACACCAGGGCTAAAAGTGTGTGCCAGGCATTAACAGACATTTTTGCCGGGGTACATTGGCCCTCCAACATCCTTGCAGATTCGGGAACTAATTTCCTGGCAGGGACCATGAAAAACCTGTGGGAAGCTCATGGGGTGAATCACTTGGTTGCCACCCCTTACCACCATAAAACCAATGGCCTGGTGGAGAGGTTTAATAAAACTTTGGGGGCCATAATATGTAAATTCATAAATGAACACTCCAATAATTGGGACCTAGTGTTGCAGCAGTTGCTTTTCGCCTACAGGGCTGTACCACATCCCAGTTTAGGGTTTTCACCATTTGAACTTGTGTATGGCCGCGAGGTTAAGGGGCCATTACAGTTGGTGAAACAGCAATGGGAGGGGCTTACGCCTTCTCCAGGAACTAACATTCTAAACTTTGTAAGCAACCTACAAAGCACCCTCCGACACTCTTTAGCCCTTGCTAAAGAAAACCTAAAAAATGCTCAGAAAGAGCAAAAGGCCTGGTATGATAAACATTCCAGAGAACGGTCCTTCAAAGTAGGAAACCAAGTCATGGTCTTAAAGGCGCTCCAGGCCCATAAAATGGAAGCGTCGTGGAAAGGACCATTCATGGTCCAGGAGCGCCTAGGAGCCGTTAATTATCTCATAGCCTCCCCGACCTCCAACATAAAGCCCAAGGTATACCATGTTAATTCTCTTAAGCCCTTTTATTCCAAAAAATTAAACGTTTGCCAGTTTACAGCCCAGAAAACAAATAACGCAAAGTGGCCTAAAGGTGTCTATTACGAAGAAAAAAAGGATGGTGGCGTAGAAGAGGTGAACCTCTCCACGACCCTTGGACGTCTGCAGCGACAGCAGATCAAGGAGCTGTGCACAAGCTTTGCACCAATTTTCTCAGCCACTCCAAAACGGACCGAAGGGGCATACCACTCCATTAACACAGGTAATGCTCACCCAATTAGAACCCCACCCTACCGGGAGTCACCTCATCACAAAACTGCTATACAAAGAGAGATCCAGGACATACTACTGATGGGTATAATCCGCCCCTCTAATAGTGCATGGGCATCTCCAGTGGTTCTAGTTCCCAAACCAGATGGGAAAATACGCTTTTGCGTGGACTACCGTAAGTTAAATGCTGTAACTCGTCCTAACAACTATCCAATGCCACGCACAGATAAGCTACTGGAAAAATTGGGACATGCCCAATTCATCTCTACTTTAGACTTAACCAAGGGGTACTGGCAAGTACCACTAGATAAACCCGCTAAAAAAGGTCAGCCTTCGTCACCCAGGCAGGGGTGTATAAATTCAATGTACTCCCTTTCGGGTTGCAAAATGCACCCGCCACCTTCCAAACACTTGTAGATGGTCTCCTAGCGGAATTGGAAGAATCTGCAGTTGCCTACCTCAATGATGTGGCCATTTTTTCTAATTCATGGGCAGAGCACATGGAGCACCTAAAAAAAGTCTTCAAGCGCATCCAGCAGGCAGGACTAACAGTTAAGGCTAAAAAGTGTCAAATAGGCCAAAACAGAGTAACTTACCTGGGGCACCAGGTGGGTCAAAAAACTATAAATCCCCTACTGGCCAAAGTGAATGCTATCCAAAAGTGGCCGGTTCCAAAATCTAAAAAACAGGTCCAATCCTTCTTAGGCTTGGCTAAATATTATAGGCAATTTGTACCCCACTACAGCCAAATCGCCGCCCCGCTAACAAACCTAACCAAAAAAACCCAGCCAAATGCAGTTCAGTAAACTAATAAGTGTCAAAAGGCCTTTAACCAGCTTAAGGCAACACTCATGTCTAACCCTGTGCTAAGGGCCCCAAACTTTAACAAACCGTTCCTAGTAACCACAAATGCGTCCGAGCGAGGCGTGGAAGCAGTTTTAATGCAGGAAGAACCGAATCAAAAATTCCATCCTGTCGTGTTTCTCAGCAAAAAACTGTCTAAGAGGAAAAGCCACTGGTCAATCAGCAAAAAAGGAATGCTACGCCATTGTGTACGCGCTGAAAAAGCTACGCCCATACGTTTGGGAACGGCGTTTCCAACTACAAACAAACCATGCTGCACTACAGTGGCTTCATACCGCCAAGGAAAATAACAAAAAACTTCTTCGGTGAAGTTTAGCTCTCCAAAATTTTAATTTTAAAATACAACACATTTCTGAAGCTTCTAACCAAGTGGTTGATGCACTCTCCCGGAAAAGTTTCCCAAAGTTAACTGGTTAACAATTGTTCTTGAAATAAAACATATTGTTAGTTTTTATATAATCAGTAGTATGTCTAAAGGTACATGTGTCTTATTAACTCTGTTTTCTCCTAAAACTCCAGGAAGAAATCCCAGCCAGTGTGGAACTGAACGTACAACACTATCTGTGCTTTGGGGGGCGTGTAATAACTATAAAGGGAAGGGTAACAGCTGTCCTGTGTACACTACTATAAAATCCCTCCTGGCCAGAGACTCCAAAATCCTTTTCCCTGTAAAGGGTTAAGAAGCTCAGGTAACCTGGCTGGCATCTGACCTAGAGGACCAATAAGGGGACAAGATACTTTCAAATCTTGGGGGGGGGGGGGGGGGAAGGCTTTTGTTTGTGTTCTTTGTTTTGGTTGTGTGTTCGCTCTCGGGACTGAGAGGGACCAGACATCAATCCAGGTTCTCCACATCTTTCTAAACAAGTCTCTCCTATTTCAAAGTTCTAAGTAAATAGCCAGGCAAGCCGTGTTAGTTTTCCTTTGTTTTCTCAACTTGTAAATGTACCTTTTACTAGAGTGTTTATCTTTGTTTGCTGTACTTTGAACCTAAGACTAGGGGGGAGTCCTCTGAGCTCTTTAAGTTTAATTACCCTGTAAGGTTATTTCCATACTGATTTTACAAAAATAATTTTTACCTTTTTCTTTAATTAAAAACCTTCTTTTTAAAAACCTAATTATTTTTTTCCTTGTTTTAAGATCCAAGGGGTTTGGATCTGTATTCACCAGGGAATTGGTGAAGGTCTCTCAAGGCTACCCAGGGAAGGAAATTAGCCTTGGAATGGTGGCAGCGAACCAGAGCTAAGCTGGTAGTTAAGATTAAAAGTTTTCATGCAGGCCCCTACATTTGTACCCTAAAGTTCAAAGTGGGAATACAGCCTTAACAACCTGTCAGAGACTCAAACGCCCCGAGGAATCAGGGGGAATTCAGGGCACCTGGAACCAGCAGCATTTCCACTCAGCACCTGCCCACCACTGAGGGATGAATTCACCACCTGAACCCCAGAATGGAGTCTTCTTCTCCTTTCTAGTAACCTCCAGTGCCAACCCACCTCCATGTAGGGTGAGCTCCTGCTACCTCCCCCTCAGTGCCCTTGACAGTTGTTCCACCTCCAAACCACGGCTCAAGTTATCAGAACCCTCTTCTATACCCCCACCCAGGTTGGGCAGGGAGGCGGCTCTAGCATGGGGGGCAGGAGGGATTCTGCCAAGAGTGAAGTAGATTGCAGGGAGGTTGAGATCTTGCTCCAAGTCATCCCAGACACTAATGCAAAGCCACAGGATGGCAGCATCTAGTGTCAGTGGAGTCCAAGCACTATTTCAACCCCACAGTTTTGGATCAACTTCCCACAAGGGGAGGTGAAGAGCACCCCCAGCAACACACATACACACACACACACACCACTCCTGGTGGTGGGAGGGGAACAGGAGAAAGGACAAAAGAAGTAAGAGATGAAGAGAAAGGAAGGAGGGATGGAGGAAAAGGTAAAACAAAAAGGACAAACCCTAATGTCCCCAGTGATTCCACGGGACAAAATCCCACTTGGGTTATAAAATTCTGCCACCTTGAACTAGTGTTTTCCATGCCTAGAATTCAGCTGGCACCAGATGGATCAGACTCAGCAGGTTCCAAAACTTCTTGGAGGTTCTTACCTTCTAAACAGGGATGTCTGTTTTCTAGTAAAATCAGTAAAAGGAAAGGAGAAAACTCTAAAGAGGCTCCTGCTCGCACTCACATACGTGAACCCTAATACTCTCTCAGTCCTCAAAGAGAGACCTCGAGAAGGAGACTTGCTGAAGCAAAGCCACAGGGGTCTCTGAGGTTTCCCTGGCCCTGCACCCGTGTCCTGCCTGGCTGATGTCACCATCTCTCTCTGAGGTCACCACCTCCCTAACACCTTTGACCAATAGGCTGAGGTCCTTGAAAAGGCTTTTCTGATATCACTGCCACACCCAATCAAAGCCTGAAGTGCTAATATCCTGCTGCTGGCCTGAGCTACTCTCTGTGGATCACCCCACTCAATGCGTCTTCATTCTAGGAAGCAAGCCGGCTAGACAGTAAAACATCAGCGGCTGCTCCCAATGCTACACTCAGTGTTTCCAAAATTAATACACTTTATGGCCAGAAGAGACCTTTAGAGCATCTCATCTAACCCCCTGCATATCATAGGCTTCCTGTATAGGACAATAGTTACTTTTTGGGCACACACATTCCAGAAAGGCATCTAGTTTCATTCAATGACATCAAGAGATGGAGAATCCACCACTTTCCCTTTTAGTGAGTGCCAGGGGGCTCCATTTCCCCATCCACTAGCTCCCCATTTACAATGAGCCAGAGCAGTACCTGCAGCAGGGAGTGGGAGTTGCTGATGTTCACAGAGGCACAGCCCCTGCAGTGTCAACTTCCCACAAGGGGAGGTGAAGAGCACCACCAGCAACACACACACACACACACACACACACACACACACACACACACACACCACTCCTGGTGGTGGGAGGGGAACAAGAGAAAGGAAGGAGAGATGGAGGAAAAGGTAAAACGAAAAGGACAAACCCTAATGTCCCCAGTGATTCTACGGCACAAAATCCCAGGTGGGCTACAAAATTCTGCCACCTTGAACTAGTGTTTTCCATGCCTAGAATTCAGCTGGCACCAGATGGATCAGACTGAGCAGGTTAAAAACCTCTCCAAGGCTGTTACCTTCTCAACAGGCACGTCTGTTTTCTAGTAAAATCAAAAAAAGGAGAAAACTCGAAAGACGTTCCTGCTCGCACTCACATACGTCTCCCACAGTATTCTTGCCGCCAAGTTAAAGAAGTATGGGCTGGATGAATGGACTGTAAAGTGTATAGAAAGCTGGCTAGATCGTCGGGCTCAACGGATAGTGATCAATGGCTCCATGTCTAGTTGGCAGCCGGTTTCAAGCGGAGTGCCCCAAGGGTCAGTCCTGGGGCCGGTTTTGTTTAATATCTTTATTAATGATCTGGAGGATGGTGTGGACTGCACTCTCAGCAAGTTTGCAGATGACACTAAACTAGGAGGCGTGGTAGATACACTAGAGGGTAGGGATCGGATACAGAGGGACCTAGACACATTAGAGGATTGGGCCGAAAAAAACCTGATGAGGTTCAACAAGGACAAGTGCAGAGTCCTGCACTTAGGACGGAAGAATCCCATGCACTGCTACACACTAGGGACTGAATGGCTAGGTAGCAGTTCTGCAGAAAAGGACCTAGGGGTCACAGTGGACGAGAAGCTGGATATGAGTCAACAGTGTGCTCTTGTTGCCAAGAAGGCTAACGGCATTTTGGGCTGTATAAGTAGGGGCATTGCCAGCAGATCGAGGAATGTGATCATTCCCCTTTATTCGACATTGGTGAGGCCTCATCTGGAATACTGTGTCCAGTTTTGGGCCCCACACTACAAGAAGGATGTGGAAAAATTGGAAAGAGTCCAGCGGAGGGCAACAAAAATGATTAGGGGTCTGGAGCACATGACTTATGAGGAGAGGCTGAGGGAACTGGGATTGTTTAGTCTCCAGAAGAGAAGAATGAGGGGGGATTTGATAGCAGCCTTCAACTACCTGAAGGGGAGTTCCAAAGAGGATGGAGCTCGGCTGTTCTCAGTGGTGGCAGATGACAGAACAAGGAGCAATGGTCTCAAGTTGCAGTGGGGGAGGTCCAGGTTGGATATCAGGAAAAACTATTTCACTAGGAGGGTGGTGAAACACTGGAATGCATTACCTAGGGAGGTGGTGGAGTCTCCTTCCTTGGAGCTTTTTAAGGCCCGGCTTGACAAAGCCCTGGCTGGGATGATTTAGCTGGGAATTGGTCCTGCTTTGAGCAGGGGGTTGGACTAGATGACCTCTTGAAGTCCCTTCCAACTCTGATATTCTATGATTCTAACAGGGACGTCTGTTTTCTAGTAAAATCCGTCAAAAGGAAAGGAGAAAACTCGAAAGAGGCTCCTGCTCACACTCACATACGTCAACCCTAACACTCTCTCAGTCCTCAAAAAGAAACCTCGAGAAGGAGACTTGCTGAAGCAAAGCCACAGGGGTCTCTGAGGTTTCCCTGGTCGTAAGCCCCTGTCCTCCCTGGCTGAAGACAGCATCTCTCTCTGAGGTCACCACCTCCCTAACACCTTTGACCAGTACGCTGAGGTCCTTGAAAAAGCCTTTGTGATATCACTGCCACACCCAACCAAACCCTAAAGTGCTCATGTCCTGCTGCTGGCCTGACACTTTGAAGGTTTGAGCTACGCTCTGTGGATCACACCACAAAATTCGTCTTCATTCTAGGAAGCAAGCTAGCTAGACAGTAAAACATCAGAGGCTGCTCCCAATGCTACACTCAGTGTTTCCAAAAGTAGGAGACTTTCTGGCCAGAAGAGACCTTTACAGCATCTCATCTAACCCCCTGCATATCATAGGCTTCCAGTATAGTACAATAGTTACTTTTTGGGCACACACATTCAAGAAAGGCATCTAGTCTTCAATCAATGACATCAAGAGTTGGAGAATCCACCACTTTCCCTTTTAGTGAGTGCCAGGGGGCTCCATTTCCCCTTCCACTAGCTCCCCATTTACAGTGAGCCAGAGCAGTACCTGCAGCAGGGAGAGGGAGTTGCTAAGGCCTCAGAGGAACAGCCCCTGCAGTGTCTCAGGCACATGGCGTAAGTGCCGGATGATGCGGAGCTGGTGCATCCCTTTGGCCGTGACGTCCTCCTCCTGCAAGGGAACGAGAACCTGTCAGAGACTCAAATGCCCCGAGGAATCAGGGGCAATTAAGGACACCTGGAACCAGCAGTATTTACACCCAGCACCTGCCCACCACTGAGGGATGAATTCACCTCCTGAACCCCAGAATGGAGTCGTCTTCTCCTTTCTAGGAATCTCCAGTGCCAACCCCCGTCCTTGTAGGGTGAGCTCCTGCTACCTCCCCCTCAGTGCCCTTGACAGCTGTTCCACCTCCAAACCACAGCTCAAGTTATCAGAACCCTCTTCTCCACCACCACCCAGGTTGGGCAGGGAGGCGGCTCTAGCAGGGGGGGCAGGTGGGATTCTGGCAGCAGTGAAGTGGGTTGCGGGGAGGTTGAGATCTTGCCCCAAGTCATCCCAGACACTAATGCTAAACCACACGATGGCAGCATCTAGTGTCAGTGGAGTCCAAGCACTATTTCAACCATACAGTTCTGGATCAACTCCCAACAAGGGGAGGTGAAGAGCACCCCCAGCAACACACACACAAACACACACACACACACACACACACACACACACCACTCCTGGTGGTGAAAGGGGAACAGGAGAAAGGACAAAAGAAGTAAGAGATGAAGAGAAAGGAAGGGGGGATGGAGGAAAAGGTAAAACGAAAAGGACAAACCCTAATGTCCCCAGTGATTCTACGGGACAAAATCCCAGGGAGGGAATAAAATTCTGCCATCTTAAACTACTGTTTTCCATGCCTAGAATTCAGCTGGCACCAGATGGATCAGACTGAGCAGGTTCCAAAACCTCTTGGAGGCTCTTACCTTCTAAATAGGGACGTCTGTTTTCTAGTAAAATCCGTCAAAAGGAAAGGAGAAAACTCGAAAGAGGCTCCTGCTCACACTCACATACGTCAACTCTAACACTCTCTCAGTCCTCAAAGAGAGACCTCGAGAAGGAGACTTGCTGAAGCAAAGCCACAGGGGTCTCTGAGGTTTCCCTGGCCCTGTGCTCCTGTCCTGCCAGGCTGATGTCAGCATCTCTCTCGGAGGTCACCACCTCCCTAACACCTTTGACCAATAGGCTGACGTCCTGAAAAAGGCCTTTGTGATATCACTGCCACACCCACCCTTCCCCGGAAGTGCTAATGTCCTGTTGCTGGGCTGACACTTTGAAGGTTTCAGCTACTCTCTGTGCATCACCCCACTCAATGCCTGTTCATTCTAGGAAGCAAGCCGGCTAGACGGTAAAACATCAGAGGCTGCTCCCAATGCTACACCCAGTGTTTCCAAAATTAGGGGACTTTATGGCCAGAAGAGACCTTTAGAGCATCTCATCTAACCCCTTGCATACCATAGGCTTGCTGTATAGTACAATAGTTACTTTTTGGGCACACACATTGCAGAAAGGCATCTAGTCTTCCTTCAATGACATCAAGAGATGTAGAATCCACCACTTTCCCTTTTAGTGAGTGCCACGGGGCTCCATTTCCCCTTCCACTAGCTCCCCATTTACAGTGAGCCAGAGCAGTACCTGCAGCAGGGAGCGGGAGTTGCTGATGGCCTCAGAGGCACAGCCCCTGCAGTGTCTCAGGAATCTGGCGCAAGTGCCGGATGATGCGGAGCTGGAGCATCACTTTTGGCCGTGACGTCCTCCTGCTGCAAGGGAACGAGAACCTGTCAGAGACTCAAATGCCCCGAGGAATCAGCGGGAATTAAGGGCACCTGGAACCAGCACTACTTCCACCCATCACCTGCCCACCACTGAGGGATAAATTCACCTCCTGAACCCCAGAATGGAGTCTTCTTGTCCTTTCTAGTAACCTCCAGTGACAACCCCCCTCCTTGAAGGATGAGCTCCTGCTATCTCCCCCTCAGTGCCCTTGACAGCTGTTCCACCTGCAAACCACAGCTCAAGTTATTAGTACCTTTGGACACAGACTGGCTAACCTAGTGAGGAGGGCTTTAAACTAGGTTTGACGGGGACAGGTGAGCAAAGCCCACAGGTAAGTGGGGAACATGGAGACCGGGGAGATGGGTCAAAAACGAGAGGGAGTGTGGGCTATATTGTCAGAGAGAAAGGAGGGTCAGGACAAAACTGGGAGGAAAGATTAAACCAGTATCTTAGATGCCTATATACAAATGCGAGAAGTATGGGGAATAAGCAGGAAGAACTGGAAGTGCTAATAAATAAATACAACTATGACATTGTTGGCATCACTGAAACTTGGTGGGATAATACACGTGATTGGAATGTTGGTGTGGATGGGTACAGCTTGCCCAGGAAGGATAGACAGGGGAAAAAGGGAGGAGGTGTTGCCTTGTATATTAAAAATGTACACACTTGGACTGAGGTAGAGATGGACATAGGAGACGGAAGTGTTGAGAGTCTCTGGGTTAGGCTAAAAGGGGTAAAAAACAAGGGAGATGTCATGCTAGGAGTCTACTACAGGCCACCTAACCAGGTGGAAGAGGTGGATGAGGCTTTTTTTAAGCAACTAACAAAATCATCCAAAGCCCAAGATTTGGTGGTGATGGGGGACTTCAACTATCCGGCTATATGTTGGGAAAATAACACAGCGGGGCACAGACTATCCAACAAATTCCTGGACTGCATTGGAGACAACTTTTTATTTCAGAAGGTTGAAAAAGCTACTGGGGGGAAGCTGTTCTAGACTTGATTTTAACAAATAGGGAGGAACTCGTTGAGAATTTGAAAGTAGAAGGCAGCCTGGGTGAAAGTGATCATGAAATCATAGAGTTTGCAATTCTAAGGAAGGGTAGAAGGGAGAACAGCAAAATAGAGACAATGGATTTCAGGAAGGCAGATTTTGGTAAGCTCAGAGAGCTGATAGGTAAGGTCCCATGGGAATCAAGACTGAGGGGAAAAACAACTGAGGAGAGTTGGCAGTTTTTCAAAGGGACACTATTAAGGGCCCAAAAGCAAGCTATTCCGCTGGTTAGGAAAGATAGAAAATGTGGCAAAAGACCACCTTGGCTTAACCATGAGATCTTGCATGATCTAAAAAATAAAAAGGAGTCATATAAAAAATGGAAACTGGGACAGATTACAAAGGATGAATATAGGCAAACAACACAGGAATGCAGGGGCAAGATTAGAAAGGCAAAGGCACAAAATGAGCTCAAACTAGCTACGGGAATAAAGGGAAACAAGAAGACTTTTTATCAATACATTAGAAGCAAGAGGAAGACCAAAGACAGGGTAGGCCCGCTGCTTAGTGAAGAGGGAGAAACAGTAACAGGAAACTTGGAAATGGCGGAGATGCTTAATGACTTCTTTGTTTCGGTCTTCACCGAGAAGTCTGAAGGAATGCCTAACATAGTGAATGCTAATGGGAAGGGGGTAGGTTTAGCAGATAAAATAAAAAAAGAACAAGTTAAAAATCACTTAGAAAAGTTAGATGCCTGCAAGTCACCCGGGCCTGATGAAATGCATCCTAGAATACTCAAGGAGCTAATAGAGGAGGTATCTGAGCCTCTAGCTATTATCTTTGGAAAATCATGGGAGACGGGAGAGATTCCAGAAGACTGGAAAAGGGCAAATATAGTGCCCATCTATAAAAAGGGAAATAAAAACAACCCAGGAAACTACAGACCCCAGTGAGTTTAACTTCTGTGCCAGGGAAGATAATGGAGCAAGTAATTAAGGAAATCATCTGCAAACACTTGGAAGGTGGTAAGGTGATAGGGAACAGCCAGCATGGATTTGTGAAGAACAAATCATGTCAAACCAATCTGATAGCTTTCTTTGATAGGATAACGAGCCTTGTGGATAAGGGAGAGGCTGTGGATGTGGTATACCTAGACTTTAGTAAGGCATTTGATACGGTCTCGCATGATATTCTTATTGATAAACTAGGCAAATACAATTTAGATGGGGCTACTATAAGGTGGGTGCATAACTGGCTGGATAACCGTACTCAGAGAGTTGTTATTAATAGTTTCCAATCCTGCTGGAAAGCCATAACGAGTGGGGTATCGCAGGGGTCTGTTTTGGGACCGGCGCTGTTCAATATCTTCATCAACGACTTAGATATTGGCATAGAAAGTACGCTTATTAAGTTTGCGGATGATACCAAACTGGGAGGGATTGCAACTGCTTTGGAGGACAGGGTCATAATTCAAAATGATCTGGACAAATTGGAGAAATGGTCTGAGTTAAACAGGATGAAGTTTAACAAAGACAAATGCAAAGTGCTCCACTTAGGAAGGAACAATCAGTTTCACACATACAGAATGGGAAGAGACTGTCTAGGAAGGAGTACGGCAGAAAGGGATCTAGGGGTTATAGTGGACCACAAGCTAAATATGAGTCAACAGTGTGATGCTGTTGCAAAAAAAGCAAACCTGATTCTGGGATGTATTAACAGGTGTGTTGTGAGCAAGACACGAGAAGTCATTCTTCCGCTCTACTCTGCTCTGGTTAGGCCTCAGCTGGAGTATTGTGTCCAGTTCTGGGCACCGCATTTTAAAAAAGATGTGGAGAAATTGGAAAGGGTCCAGAGAAGAGTAACAAGAATGATTAAAGGTCTTGAGAACATGACCTATGAAGGAAGGCTGAAAGAATTGGCTTTGTTTAGTTTGGAAAAGAGAAGACTGAGAGGAGACATGATAGCAGTTTTCAGGTATTTAAAAGGGTGTCATAAGGAGGAGGGAGAAAACTTGTTCACCTTAGCCTCTAAGGATAGAACCAGAAGCAATGGGTTTAAAGTGCAGCAAGGGAGGTCTAGGTTGGACATTAGGAAAAAGTTCCTAACTGTCAGGGTGGTTAAACACTGGAATAAATTGCCGAGGGAGGTTGTGGAATCTCCATCTCTTGAGATATTTAAGAGTAGGTTAGATAAATGTCTATCAGGGATGGTATTTGGTCTTATAGACTCATAGACTTTAAGGTCAGAAGGGACCATTATGATCATCTGGTCTGACCCCCTGCATGCTGCAGGCCACAAGACCCTTCCCTGGACTGTGCCGTTGAAGTCCCCAATCCTGTGTTTTAGTGACTTCAATCGGCAGGGACCCTCCTGCTAGTGATCCCTGCCCCATGCTGCGGAGGAAGGCGAAAAACCTCCAGAGGCTCAGCCAATCTACCCTGGAGGAAAATTCCTTCCCGACCCCAAATATGGCGATCAGTAATACCCCGAGCATGTAGGCAAGAGTCTCTAGCCTGACCCTTGTTTGCCATTATGCTATTTACGTACCATTGCTTGGTTTTCTTCGGATACTATGTTTTACCATTAAACCATTCCCTCCATAAACTTATCCAACTTAATCTTAAAACCAGACAGGTCCGTTGCCCCCACCGTTTCCCTCGGAAGGCCGTTCCAATATTTCACCCCTCTGACGGTCAGAAACCTTCGTCTGATTTCAAGCCTGAACTTCCCCACGGCCAGTTTATATCCATTGGTTCTCGTGTCCACATTAGTACTCAGCTGAAATAATTCCTCTCCCTCCCTTGTATTTATCCCTCTGATATATTTAAAGATAGCAATCATATCCCCCCTGAGCCTTCGTTTTGTCAGACTAAACAACCCGAGCTCCTCTAATCTCTTTTCATACGACAGGTTTTCTAGCAGGGGGGGCAGGAGGGATTCTCGCAGCAGTGAAGTGGGTTGCGGGGAAGTTGAGATCTTGACCCAAGTCATCCCAGACACTAATGCTAAGCCACAGGATGGCAGCATCTAGTGTCAGTGGAGTCCAAACACTATTTCAACCCCACAGTTTTCGATGAACTTCCCACAAGGAGAGGTGATGAGCACCCCCAGCAACACACACACACACACACACCACTCCTGGTGGTGGGAGGGGAACAGGAGAAAGGACAAAAGAAGTAAGAGATGAAGAGAAAGGAAGGAGGGATGGAGGAAAAGGTAAAACAAAAAGGACAAACCCTAATGTCCCCAGTGATTCTACGGCACAAAATCCAAGGGATGGAATAAAATTCTGCCATCTTAAACTACTGTTTTCCATGCCTAGAATTCAGCTGGCACCACGTGGATCAGACTGAGCAGCTGCCAAAACATCTTGGAGGCTCTTACCTTCTAAACAGGGACGCCTGTTTTCTAGTAAAATCAGTAAAAGGAAAGGAGAAAACTCGAAAGAGGCTCCTGCACGCACTCACGTACGTGAACCCTAATACTCTCTCAGTCCTCAAAGAAAGACCCCGAGAAGGAGACTTGCTGAAGCAAAGCCACAGGGTCTCTGAGGTTTCCCTGGCCCTGTGCTCCTGTCCTGCCAGGCTGATGTCAGCATCTCTCTCTGAGCTCACCACCTCCCTAACACATTTGACCAATAAGCTGACATCCTGCAAAAGGCCTTTGTGATGTCACTGCCACACCCAACCAAACCCTCAAGTGCTAATGTCCTGCTGCTGGCCTGACACTTTGAAGGTTTGAGGTTGTCATAACTATAAAGGGAAGGGTAACAGCTGTCCTGTGTACAGTACTATAAAATCCTCCTGGCCAGAGACTCCAAAATCCTTTTCCCTCTAAAGGCTTAAGAAGCTCAGGTAACCTGGCTGGCATCTGACCTAAAGGACCAATAAGGGGACAAGATACTTTCAAATCTTGGGGAGGAGAAGGCTTTTGTTTGTGTTCTTTGTTTGTGTGGGTGTTCGCCCTCGGGACTGAGAGGGACCAGACATCAATCCAGGTTCTCCACATCTTTCTAAACAAGTCTCTCCTATTTCAAACAAGGCGTGTTAGTTTTCCTTTGTTTTCTCAACTTATAAATGTACCTTTTACTAGAGTGTTTATCTTTGTTTGCTGTACTTTGAACCTAAGACTAGAGGGGAGTCCTCTGAGCTCTTTAAGTTTGATTACCCTGTAAGGTTAATTTCCATACTGATTTTACAGAGATGATTTTTACCTTTTCCTTTAATTAAAAGCCTTATTTTTAAGAACCGGATTGATTTTTCCTTGTTTTAAGATCCAAGGAGTTTGGATCTTGATTCACCAGGAGTTGGTGGGAGGAAGGAGGGGAATGGTTAATTTCTCCTTCTTTTAGATCCAAGGGGGTTGGATCTGTATTCACCAGAAGTTGGTGGGAGGAAGGAGGGGGGATGGTTTATTTCTCCTTGTTTTAAGATCCAAGGGGTTTGGATCTGTATTCACCAGGGAATTGGTGAAAGGTTTCTCAAGGCTACCCAGGGGAGGAAATTAGCCTTGGGATGGTAGTAAAGCTTAGAAGTTTTCATGCAGGCCCCTACATTTGTACCCTAAACTTCAAAGTGGGGATACAGCCTTGACACAGGTACTCTCTGTGGATCACCCCACTCAATGCGTCTTCATTCTAGGAAGCAAGCCGGCTAGACAGTAAAACATCAGAGGCTGCTCCCAATACTACACTCGGTGTTTCCAAAATTTGTAGACTTTATGGCCACAAGAGACCTTTAGAGCATCTCATCTAAGCCCCTGCATATCATAGGCCTCCTGTATAGTACAATAGCTACTTTTTGGGCACACACATTCCAGAAAGGCATCTAGTCTTCATTCAATGACATCAAGAGATGGAGAATCCACCACTTTCCCTTTTAGTGAGTGCCGGGGGCTCCATTTCCCCTTCCACTAGTTCCCCATTTACAGTGAGCCAGAGCAGTACCTGCAGCAGGGAGCGGGAGTTGCTGAAGGCCTCAGAGGCGCAGCCCCTGCAGTGTCTCAGGCACCTGGCGCAAGTGCCGGATGATGCGGGTGCATCACTTTGGCCGTGACGTCCTCCTCCTGCAAGGGAACGAGAACCTGTCAGAGACTCAAACGCCCCGAGGAATCAGGGGGAATTAAGGGCACCTGGAACCAGCAGTATTTAAACTGACTACCTGCCCACCACTGAGAGATTAATTCACCTCCTGAACCCCAGAATGGAGTCTTCTTGTCCTTTCTAGTAACCTCCAGTGCCAACCCACCACCTTGTAGGGTGAGCTCCTGCTACCTCCCCCTCAGTACCCTTGACAGCTGTTCTACCTCCAAACCACAGCTCAAGTTATCAGAACCCTCTTCTCCACCCCAACCCAGGTTGCGCAGGGAGGCGGCCCTAGCAGGGGGGGCAGGAGGGATTCTGCCAGCAGTGAAGTGGGTTGCGGGGAAGTTGAGATCTTGCCCCAAGTTGTCCCAGACACTAATGCTAAGCCACAGGATGGCAGCATCTAGAGTCAGTGGAGTCCAAGCACTATTTGAACCCGACAGTTTTGGATCAACTTCCCACAAGGGGAGGTGAAGAGCGCCCCCAGCAACACACACACCACTCCTGGAGGTGGGAGGGGAACAAGAGAAAGGACAAAAGAAGTCAGAGATGAAGAGAAAGGAAGGAGGGATGGAGGAAAAGGTAAAACGAAAAGGACAAACCCTAGTGTCCCCAGTGATTCCACGGGACAAAGTTCCAGGGAGGGAAGAAAATTCTGCCACCTTAAACTACTGTTTTCCATGCCGAGAATTCAGCTGGCACCAGATGGATCAGACTGAGCAGGTTCCAAAACCTCTTGGAGGCTCTTACCTTCTAATTTTCAAGTAAAATCAGTAAAAGGAAAGGAAAAAACTCGAAAGAGGCTCCTGCTCGCACTCACATACGTCAACCCTAACACTCTCTCAGTCCTCAAAAAGAAACCTCGAGAAGGAGACTTGCTGAAGCAAAGCCACAGGGGTCTCTGAGGTTTCCCTGGTCGTAAGCCCCTGTCCTCCCTGGCTGAAGACAGCATCTCTCTCTGAGGTCACCACCTCCCTAACACCTTTGACCAGTACGCTGAGGTCCTTGAAAAAGCCTTTGTGATATCACTGCCACACCCAACCAAACCCTAAAGTGCTCATGTCCTGCTGCTGGCCTGACACTTCGAAGGTTTGAGCTACGCTCTGTGGATCACACCACAAAATTCGTCTTCATTCTAGGAAGCAAGCTAGCTAGACAGTAAAACATCAGAGGCTGCTCCCAATACTACACTCAGTGTTTCCAAAGGTAGGAGACTTTCTGGCCAGAAGAGACCTTTACAGCATCTCATCTAACCCCCTCCATATCATAGGCTTCCAGTATAGTACAATAGTTACTTTTTGGGCACACACATTCCAGAAAGGCATCTAGTCTTCATTCAATGACATCAAGAGTTGGAGAATCCACCACTTTCCCTTTTAGTGAGTGCCAGGGGGCTCCATTACCCCTTCCACTAGCTCCCCATTTACAGTGAGCCAGAGCAGTACCTGGAGCAGGGAGAGGGAGTTGCTAAGGCCTCAGAGGAACAACCCCTGCAGTGTCTCAGGCACATGGCGTAAGTGCCGGATGATGCGGAGCTGGTGCATCCCTTTGGCCGTGACGTCCTCCTCCTGCAAGGGAACGAGAACCTGTCAGAGACTCAAATGCCCCGAGGAATCAGGGGCAATTAAGGACACCTGGAACCAGCAGTATTTACACCCAGCACCTGCCCACCACTGAGGGATGAATTCACCTCCTGAACCCCAGAATGGAGTCGTCTTCTCCTTTCTAGTAATCTCCAGTGCCAACCCCCATACTTGTAGAGTGAGCTCCTGCTACCTCCCCCTCAGTGCCCTTGACAGCTGTTCCACCTCCAAACCACAGCTCAAGTTATCAGAACCCTCTTCTGCACCCCCACCCAGGTTGGGCAGGGAGGCGGCTCTAGCAGGGGGGGCAGGTGGGATTCTGGCAGCAGTGAAGTGGGTTGCGGGGAGGTTGAGATCTTGCCCCAAGTCATCCCAGACACTAATGCTAAACCACACGATGGCAGCATCTAGTGTCAGTGGAGTCCAAGCACTATTTCAACCATACAGTTTTGGATCAACTCCCAACAAGGGGAGGTGAAGAGCACCCCCAGCAACACACACACACACACACACATATATACCACTCCTGGTGGTGGGAGGGGAACAAGAGAAAGGACAAAAGAAGTAAGAGATAAAGAGAAAGGAAGGAGGGATGGAGGAAAAGGTAAAACGAAAAGGACAAACCCTAATGTCCCCAGTGATTATACCAGACAAAATTACAGGGAGGGATTAAAATTCTGCCACCCTGAACTAGTGTTTTCCATGCCTAGAATTCAGCTGGCACCAGATGGATCAGACTGAGCAGGTTCCAAAACCTCTTGGAGGCTCTTACTTTCTAAACAGGGATGTCTGTTTTCTAGTAAAATCAGTAAAAGGAAAGGAGACAACTCGAAAGAGGCTCCTGCTCTCACTCAAATACGTGAATCCTAATACTCTCTCAGTCCTCAAGAGAAACCTCGAGAAGGAGACTTGCTGAAGCAAAGCCACAGGGGTCTCTGAGGTTTCCCTGGCCATGCGCCCCTGTCCTGCCTCGCTGATGGCAGCATCTCTCTCTGAGGTTACCACCTCCCTAACACCTTTGACCAATATGCTGAGGTCCTGCAAAAGACCTTTGTGATATCACTGCCACCAATCAAACCCTTAAGTGCTAATGTCCTGCTGCTGGCCAGACACTATGAAGGTTTGAGCTACTCTCTGTGGATCACCCCACTCAATGCGTCTTCATTCTAGGAAGCAAGTGGGCTAGACAGTAAAACATCAGAGGCTGCTCCCAATGCTACACTCAGTGTTTCCAAAATTAGTAGACTTTATGGCCACAAGAGACCTTTAGAGCATCTAATCTAAGCCCCTGCATATCATAGGCTTGCTGTATAGTACAATAGTTACTCTTTGGGCACACACATTCCAGAAAGGCATCTAGTCTTCATTCAATGACATCAAGAGATGGAGAATCCACCACTTTCCCTTTTAGTGAGTGCCAGGGGGTTCCATTTCCCCTTCCACTAGCACCCCATTTACAGTGAGCCAGAGCAGTACCTGCAGCAGGCGAGTGGGAGTTGCTGATGTCCACAGAGGCACAGCCCTTGCAGTGTCAACTTCCCACAAGGGGAGGTGAAGAGCACCCCCAGCAACACACACACACACACCACTCCTGGTGGTGGGAGGGGAACAAGAGAAAGCAAGGAGGGATGGAGGAAAAGGTAAAACGAAAAGGACAAACCCTAATGTCCCCAGTGATTCTACGGCACAAAATCCCAGGTGGGCTATAAAATTCTGCCACCTTGAATTAGTGTTTTCCATGCCTAGAATTCAGCTGGCACCAGATGGATCAGACTGCAGACTGAGCAGGTTAAAACCTCTCCAAGGTTCTTACCTTCTCAACAGGCACGTCTGTTTTCTAGTAAAATCAATAAAAGGAGAAACTCGAAAGAGGTTCCTCCTCGCACTCACATACTTGAACCCTAATACTCTCTGAGTCCTAAAAAGGGAGACCTCGAGAAGGAGACTTGCTAAAGCAAAGCCAAAGGGGTCTCTGAGGTTTCCCTGGCCCTGCGCTCCTGTCCTGCCTGGCTGATGTCAGCATCTCTCTCTCAGGTAACCACCTCCCTAACACCTTTGATCCATAGGCTGAGGTCCAGGATAAGGCCTTTGTGATATCACTGCCACACCCAACCAAACCCTAAAGTGCTCATGTCCTGCTACTGGCCTGACACTTTGAAGGTTTGAGCTACTCTCTGTGGATCACCCCACTCAATGCATCCTCATTCTAGGAAGCAAGCAGGCTAGACAGTAAAACATCAGAGGCTGCTCCCAATGCTACACTCAGTGTTTCCAAAATTAGTAGACTTTATGGTCAGAAGAGACCTTTAGAGCATCTAATCTAACCCGCTGCATATCATAGGCTTACTGTATAGTACAATAGTTACTCTTTGGGCACACACATTCCAGAAAGGCATCTAGTCTTCATTCAATGACATCAAGAGATGGAGAATCCACCACTTTCCCTTTTAGTGAGGGCCAGGGGACTCCATTTCCCCTTCCACTAGCTCCCCATTTACAGTGAGCCAGAGCAGTACCTGCAGCAGGGAGCGGGAGTTGCTGAAGGCCTCAGAGGAACAGCCCCTGCAGTGTCTCAGGCACCTGGCGCAAGTGCCGGATGATGCGGAGCTGGTGCATCACTTTGGCCGTGACGTCCTCCTGCTGCAAGGGAACGAGAACCTGTCAGAGACTCAAACGCCCCGAGGAATCAGCGGGAATTAAGGGCACCTGGAACCAGCACTACTTCCACCCATCACCTGCCCACCACTGAGGGATAAATTCACCTCCTGAACCCCAGAATGGAGTCTTCTTGTCCTTTCTAGTAACCGCCAGTGCCAACCCCCCTCCTTGAAGGATAAGCTTCTGCTATCTCCCCCTCAGTGCCCTTGACAGCTGTTCCACCTCCAAACCACAGCTCAAGTTATTAGTACCTTTGGACACAGACTGGCTAACCTACTGAGGAGGGCTTTAAACTAGGTTCGACGGGGACAGGTGAGCAAAGCCCACAGGTAAGTGGGGAACATGGAGACCGGGGAGATGGGTCAAAAACGAGCGGGAGTGTGGGCTATATTGTCAGAGGGAAAGGAGGGTCAGGACAAAACTGGGAGGAAAGATCAAACCAGTATCTTAGATGCCTATATACAAATGCGAGAAGTATGGGGAATAAGCAGGAAGAACTGGAAGTGCTAATAAATAAATACAACTATGACATTGTTGGCATTACTGAAACTTGGTGGGATAATACACATGATTGGAATGTTGGTGTGGATGGGTACAGCTTGCTCAGGAAGGATAGACAGGGGAAAAAGGGAGGAGGTGTTGCCTTGTATATTAAAAATGTACACACTTGGACTGAGGTAGAGATGGACCTAGGAGACGGAAGTGTTGAGAGTCTCTGGGTTAGGCTAAAAGGGGTAAAAAACAAGGGAGATGTCATGCTAGGAGTCTACTACAGGCCACCTAACCAGGTGGAAGAGGTGGATGAGGCTTTTTTTAAGCAACTAACAAAATCATCCAAAGCCCAAGATTTGGTGGTGATGGGGGACTTCAACTATCCGGCTATATGTTGGGAAAATAACACAGCGGGGCACAGACTATCCAACAAATTCCTGGACTGCATTGGAGACAACTTTTTATTTCAGAAGGTTGAAAAAGCTACTAGGGGGGAAGCTGTTCTAGACTTGATTTTAACAAATAGGGAGGAACTCGTTGAGAATTTGAAAGTAGAAGGCAGCCTGGGTGAAAGTGATCATGAAATCATAGAGTTTGCAATTCTAAGGAAGGGTAGAAGGGAGAATAGCAAAATAGAGACAATGGATTTCAGGAAGGCAGATTTTGGTAAGCTCAGAGAGCTGATAGGTAAGGTCCCATGGGAATCAAGACTGAGGGGAAAAACAACTGAGGAGAGTTGGCAGTTTTTCAAAGGGACACTATTAAGGGCCCAAAAGCAAGCTATTCCGCTGGTTAGGAAAGATAGAAAATGTGGCAAAAGACCACCTTGGCTTAACCATGAGATCTTGCATGATCTAAAAAATAAAAAGGAGTCATATAAAAAATGGAAACTGGGACAGATTACAAAGGATGAATATAGGCAAACAACACAGGAATGCAGGGGCAAGATTAGAAAGGCAAAGGCACAAAATGAGCTCAAACTAGCTACGGGAATAAAGGGAAACAAGAAGACTTTTTATCAATACATTAGAAGCAAGAGGAAGACCAAAGACAGGGTAGGCCCACTGCTTAGTGAAGAGGGAGAAACAGTAACAGGAAACTTGGAAATGGCGGAGATGCTTAATGACTTCTTTGTTTCGGTCTTCACCGAGAAGTCTGAAGGAATGCCTAACATAGTGAATGCTAATGGGAAGGGGGTAGGTTTAGCAGATAAAATAAAAAAAGAACAAGTTAAAAATCACTTAGAAAAGTTAGATGCCTGCAAGTCACCCGGGCCTGATGAAATGCATCCTAGAATACTCAAGGAGCTAATAGAGGAGGTATCTGAGCCTCTAGCTATTATCTTTGGAAAATCATGGGAGACGGGAGAGATTCCAGAAGACTGGAAAAGGGCAAATATAGTGCCCATCTATAAAAAGGGAAATAAAAACAACCCAGGAAACTACAGACCCCAGTGAGTTTAACTTCTGTGCCAGGGAAGATAATGGAGCAAGTAATTAAGGAAATCATCTGCAAACACTTGGAAGGTGGTAAGGTGATAGGGAACAGCCAGCATGGATTTGTGAAGAACAAATCATGTCAAACCAATCTGATAGCTTTCTTTGATAGGATAACGAGCCTTGTGGATAAGGGTGAGGCTGTGGATGTGGTATACCTAGACTTTAGTAAGGCATTTCATACGGTCTCGCATGATATTCTTATTGATAAACTAGGCAAATACAATTTAGATGGGGCTACTATAAGGTGGGTGCATAACTGGCTGGATAACCGTACTCAGAGAGTTGTTATTAATAGTTCCCAATCCTGCTGGAAAGCCATAACGAGTGGGGTATCGCAGGGGTCTGTTTTGGGACCGGCGCTGTTCAATATCTTCATCAACGACTTAGATATTGGCATAGAAAGTACGCTTATTAAGTTTGCGGATGATACCAAACTGGGAGGGATTGCAACTGCTTTGGAGGACAGGGTCATAATTCAAAATGATCTGGACAAATTGGAGAAATGGTCTGAGTTAAACAGGATGAAGTTTAACAAAGACAAATGCAAAGTGCTCCACTTAGGAAGGAACAATCAGTTTCACACATACAGAATGGGAAGAGACTGTCTAGGAAGGAGTACGGCAGAAAGGGATCTCGGGGTTATAGTGGACCACAAGCTAAATATGAGTCAACAGTGTGATGCTGTTGCAAAAAAAGCAAACCTGATTCTGGGATGTATTAACAGGTGTGTTGTGAGCAAGACACGAGAAGTCATTCTTCCGCTCTACTCTGCTCTGGTTAGGCCTCAGCTGGAGTATTGTGTCCAGTTCTGGGCACCGCATTTTAAAAAAGATGTGGAGAAATTGGAAAGGGTCCAGAGAAAAGCAACAAGAATGATTAAAGGTCTTGAGAACATGACCTATGAAGGAAGGCTGAAAGAATTGGCTGTGTTTAGTTTGGAAAAGAGAAGACTGAGAGGAGACATGATAGCAGTTTTCAGGTATTTAAAAGGGTGTCATAAGGAGGAGGGAGAAAACTTGTTCACCTTAGCCTCTAAGGATAGAACCAGAAGCAATGGGTTTAAACTACAGCAAGGGAGGTCTAGGTTGGACATAGGAAAAAGTTCCTAACTGTCAGGGTGGTTAAACACTGGAATAAATTGAAGAGGGAGGTTGTGGAATCTCCATCTCTTGAGATATTTAAGAGTAGGTTAGATAAATGTCTATCAGGATGGTCTAGATGGTATTTGGTCCTGCCACGCGGGCAGGGGACTGGACTCGATGAGCTCTCGAGGTCCCTTCCAGTCCGATAATCTATGAATGTATGAAAAAAACACTGTTCTCCACCCCCACCCAGGTTGGCCAGGGAGGCGGCTCTAGCAGGGGGGGCAGGAGGGATTCTGGCAGCAGTGAAGTGGGTTGCGGGGAAGTTGAGATCTTGACCCAAGTCATCCCAGACACTAATGCTAAGCCACAGGATGGCAGCATCTAGTGTTAGTGGAGTCCAAACACTATTTCAACCCCACAGTTTTCGAGGAACAGGAGAAAGGACAAAAGAAGTAAGAGATGAAGAGAAAGGAAGGAGGGATGGAGGAAAAGGTAAAACAAAAAGGACAAACCCTAATGTCCCCAGTGATTCTACGGCACAAAATCCAAGGGATGGAATAAAATTCTGCCATCTTAAACTACTGTTTTCCATGCCTAGAATTCAGCTGGCACCACGTGGATCAGACTGAGCAGCTGCCAAAACCTCTTGGAGGCTCTTACCTTCTAAACAGGGACGTCTGTTTTCTAGTAAAATCAGTAAAAGGAAAGGAGAAAACTCGAAAGAGGCTCCTGCACGCACTCACGTACGTGAACCCTAATACTCTCTCAGTCCTCAAAGAAAGACCCCGAGAAGGAGACTTGCTGAAGCAAAGCCACAGGGTCTCTGAGGTTTCCCTGGCCCTGTGCTCCTGTCCTGCCAGGCTGATGTCAGCATCTCTCTCTGAGGTCACCACCTCCCTAACACATTTGACCAATAAGCTGACATCCTGCAAAAGGCCTTTGTGATGTCACTGCCACACCCAACCAAACCCTCAAGTGCTAATGTCCTGCTGCTGGCCTGACACTTTGAAGGTTTGAGGTTGTCATAACTATAAAAGGAAGGGTAACAGCTGTCCTGTGTACAGTACTATAAAATCCTCCTGGCCAGAGACTCCAAAATCCTTTTCCCTCTAAAGGCTTAAGAAGCTCAGGTAACCTGGCTGGCATCTGACCTAAAGGACCAATAAGGGGACAAGATACTTTCAAATCTTGGGGAGGGGAAGGCTTTTGTTTGTGTTCTTTGTTTGTGTGGGTGTTCGCCCTCGGGACTGAGAGGGACCAGACATCAATCCAGGTTCTCCACATCTTTCTAAACAAGTCTCTCCTATTTCAAACAAGGCGTGTTAGTTTTCCTTTGTTTTCTCAACTTGTAAATGTACCTTTGACTAGAGTGTTTATCTTTGTTTGCTGTACTTTGAACCGAAGACTAGAGGGGAGTCCTCTGAGCTCTTTAAGTTTGATTACCCTGTAAGGTTAATTTCCATACTGATTTTACAGAGATGATTTTTACCTTTTTCTTTAATTAAAAGCCTTATTTTTAAGAACCTGATTGATTTTTCCTTGTTTTAAGATCCAAGGAGTTTGGATCTTGATTCACCAGGAGTTGGTGGGAGGAAGGAGGGGAATGGTTAATTTCTCCTTCTTTTAGATCCAAGGGGGTTGGATCTGTATTCACCAGAAGTTGGTGGGAGGAAGGAGGGGGGATGGTTTATTTCTCCTTGTTTTAAGATCCAAGGGGTTTGGATCTGTATTCACCAGGGAATAGGTGAAAGGTTTCTCAAGGCTACCCAGGGGAGGAAATTGGCCTTGGGATGGTGGTTAAGCTTAGAAGTTTTCATGCAGGCCCCTACATTTGTACCCTAAACTTCAAAGTGGGGATACAGCCTTGACACAGGTACTCTCTGTGGATCACCCCACTCAATGCGTCTTCATTCTAGGAAGCAAGCCGGCTAGACAGTAAAACATCAGAGGCTGCTCCCAATACTACACTCGGTGTTTCCAAAATTTGTACACTTTATGGCCACAAGAGACCTTTAGAGCATCTCATCTAAGCCCCTGCATATCATAGGCCTCCTGTATAGTACAATAGTTACTTTTTGGGCACACACATTCCAGAAAGGCATCTAGTCTTCATTCAATGACATCGAGAGATGGAGAATCCACCACTTTCCCTTTTAGTGAGTGCCAGGGGGCTCCATTTCCCCTTCCACTAGCTCGCCATTTACAGGGAGACAGAGCAGTACCTGCGGAAGGGAGCGGGAGTTGCTGAAGGCCTCAGAGGCGCAGCCCCTGCAGTGTCTCAGGCACCTGGCGCAAGTGGCGGATGATGCGGGTGCATCACTTTGGCCGTGACGTCCTCCTCCTGCAAGGGAACGAGAACCTGTCAGAGACTCAAACGCTCCGAGGAATCAGGGGGAATTAAGGGAACCTGGAACCAGCAGTATTTAAACTGACTACCTGCCCACCACTGAGGGATGAATTCACCTCCTGAACCCCAGAATGGAGTCTTCTTGTCCTTTCTAGTAACCTCCAGTGCCAACCCACCACCTTGTAGGGTGAGCTCCTGCTACCTCCCCCTCAGTACCCTTCACAGCTGTTCTACCTCCAAACCACAGCTCAAGTTATCAGAACCCTCTTCTCCACCCCAACCCAGGTTGCGCAGGGAGGCGGCCCTAGCAGGGGGGGCAGGAGGGATTCTGCCAGCAGTGAAGTGGGTTGCGGGGAAGTTGAGATCTTGCCCCAAGTTGTCCCAGACACTAATGCTAAGCCATAGGATGGCAGCATCTAGTGTCAGTGGAGTCCAAGCACTATTTGAACCCGACAGTTTTGGATCAACTTCCCACAAGGGGAGGTGAAGAGCACCCCCAGCAACACACACACCACTCCTGGAGGTGGGAGGGGAACAAGAGAAAGGACAAAAGAAGTAAGAGATGAAGAGAAAGGAAGGAGGGATGGAGGAAAAGGTAAAACGAAAAGGACAAACCCTAGTATCCCCAGTGATTCCACGGGACAAAATTCCAGGGAGGGAAGAAAATTCTGCCACCTTAAACTACTGTTTTCCATGCCGAGAATTCAGCTGGCACCAGATGGATCAGACTGAGCAGGTTCCAAAACCTCTTGGAGGCTCTTACCTTCTAATTTTCAAGTAAAATCAGTAAAAGGAAAGGAGAAAACTCGAAAGAGGCTCCTGCTCGCACTCACATACGTCAACCCTAACACTCTCTCAGTCCTCAAAAAGAAACCTCGAGAAGGAGACTTGCTGAAGCAAAGCCACAGGGGTCTCTGAGGTTTCCCTGGTCGTAAGCCCCTGTCCTCCCTGGCTGAAGACAGCATCTCTCTCTGAGGTCACCACCTCCCTAACACCTTTGACCAGTACGCTGAGGTCCTTGAAAAAGCCTTTGTGATATCACTGCCACACCCAACCAAACCCTAAAGTGCTCATGTCCTGCTGCTGGCCTGACACTTTGAAGGTTTGAGCTACGCTCTGTGGATCACACCACAAAATTCGTCTTCATTCTAGGAAGCAAGCTAGCTAGACAGTAAAACATCAGAGGCTGCTCCCAATACTACACTCAGTGTTTCCAAAAGTAGGAGACTTTCTGGCCAGAAGAGACCTTTACAGCATCTCATCTAACCCCCTGCATATCATAGGCTTCCAGTATAGTACAATAGTTACTTTTTGGGCACACACATTCCAGAAAGGCATCTAGTCTTCAATCAATGACATCAAGAGTTGGAGAATCCACCACTTTCCCTTTTAGTGAGTGCCAGGGGGCTCCATTTCCCCTTCCACTAGCTCCCCATTTACAGTGAGCCAGAGCAGTACCTGCAGCAGGGAGAGGGAGTTGCTAAGGCCTCAGAGGAACAGCCCCTGCAGTGTCTCAGGCACATGGCGTAAGTGCCGGATGATGCGGAGCTGGTGCATCCCTTTGGCCGTGACCTCCTCCTCCTGCAAGGGAACGAGAACCTGTCAGAGACTCAAATGCCCCGAGGAATCAGGGGCAATTAAGGACACCTGGAACCAGCAGTATTTACACCCAGCACCTGCCCACCACTGAGGGATGAATTCACCTCCTGAACCCCAGAATGGAGTCGTCTTCTCCTTTCTAGTAATCTCCAGTGCCAACCCCCGTCCTTGTAGGGTGAACTCCTGCTACCTCCCCCTCAGTGCCCTTGACAGCTGTTCCACCTCCAAACCACAGCTCAAGTTATCAGAACCCTCTTCTCCACCCCCACCCAGGTTGGCCAGGGAGGCGGCTCTAGCAGGGGGGGCGGGTGGGATTCTGGCAGCAGTGAAGTGGGTTGCGGGGAGGTTGAGATCTTGCCCCAAGTCATCCCAGACACTAATGCTAAACCACACGATGGCAGCATCTAGTGTCAGTGCAGTCCAAGCACTATTTCAACCATACAGTTTTGGATCAACTCCCAACAAGGGGAGGTGAAGAGCACCCCCAGCAACACACACACACACACACACACACACACACACACACACACATATACCACTCCTGGTGGTGGGAGGGGAACAAGAGAAAGGACAAAAGAAGTAAGAGATAAAGAGAAAGGAAGGAGGGATGGAGGAAAAGGTAAAACGAAAAGGACAAACCCTAATGTCCCCAGTGATTCTACGGCACAAAATCCCAGGTGGGCTATAAAATTCTGCCACCTTGAACTAGTGTTTTCCATGCCTAGAATTCAGCTGGCACCAGATGGATCAGACTGCAGACTGAGCAGGTTAAAAACCTCTCCAAGGTTCTTACCTTCTCAACAGGCACGTCTGTTTTCTAGTAAAATCAATAAAAGGAGAAACTCGAAAGAGGTTCCTCCTCGCACTCACATACTTGAACCCTAATACTCTCTGAGTCCTAAAAAGGGAGACCTCGAGAAGGACACTTGCTAAAGCAAAGCCAAAGGGGTCTCTGAGGTTTCCCTGGCCCTGCGCTCCTGTCCTGCCTGGCTGATGTCAGCATCTCTCTCTCAGGTAACCACCTCCCTAACACCTTTGACCCATAGGCTGAGGTCCAGGATAAGGCCTTTGTGATATCACTGCCACACCCAACCAAACCCTAAAGTGCTAATGTCCTGCTACTGGCCTGACACTTTGAAGGTTTGAGCTACTCTCTGTGGATCACCCCACTCAATGCATCCTCATTCTAGGAAGCAAGCGGGCTAGACAGTAAAACAAACATCAGAGGCTGCTCCCAATGCTACACTCAGTGTTTCCAAAATTAGTAGACTTTATGGCCAGAAGAGACCTTTAGAGCATCTCATCTAACCCCCTGCATATCATAGGCTTGCTGTATAGTACAATAGTTACTTTTGGGGCACACACATTCCAGAAAGGCATCTAGTCTTCCTTCAATGACATCAAGAGATGGAGAATCCACCACTTTCCCTTTTAGTGAGTGCTAGGGGGCTCCATTTCCCCTTCCACTAGCTCCCCATTTACAGTGAGCCAGAGCAGTACCTGCAGCAGGGAGCGGGAGTTGCTGATGACCTCAGAGGCACAGCCCCTGCAGTGTCTCAGGAATCTGGCGCAAGTGCCGGATGATGCGGAGCTGGTGCATCGCTTTGGCCGTGACGTCCTCCTGCTGCAAGGGAACGAGAACCTGTCAGAGACTCATACGCCCCGAGGAATCAGCGGGAATTAAGGGCACCTGGAACCAGCACTACTTCCACCCATCACCTGCCCATCACTGAGGGATAAATTCACCTCCTGAACCCCAGAATGGAGTCTTCTTGTCCTTTCTAGTAACCTCCAGTGCCAACCCCCATCCTTGAAGGATGAGCTCCTGCTATCTCCCCCTCAGTGCCCTTGACAGCTGTTCCACCTCCAAACCACAGCTCAAGTTTTTAGTACCTTTGGACACAGACTGGCTAACCTAGTGAGGAGGGCTTTAAACTAGGTTCTTCGGGGACAGGTGAGCAAAGCCCACAGGTAAGTGGGGAACATGGAGACCGGGGAGATGGGTCAAAAACGAGAGGGAGTGTGGGCTATATTGTCAGAGGGAAAGGAGGGTCAGGACAAAACTGGGAGGAAAGATCAAACCAGTATCTTAGATGCCTATATACAAATGCGAGAAGTATGGGGAATAAGCAGGAAGAACTGAAAGTGCTAATAAATAAATACAACTATGACATTGTTGGCATCACTGAAACTTGGTGGGATAATACACGTGATTGGAATGTTGGTGTGGATGGGTACAGCTTGCTCAGGAAGGATAGATAGGGGAAAAAGGGAGGAGGTGTTGCCTTGTATATTAAAAATGTACACACTTGGACTGAGGTAGAGATGGACATAGGAGACGGAAGTGTTGAGAGTCTCTGGGTTAGGCTAAAAGGGGTAAAAAACAAGGGAGATGTCATGCTAGGAGTCTACTACAGGCCACCTAACCAGGTGGAAGAGGTGGATGAGGCTTTTTTTAAGCAACTAACAAAATCATCCAAAGCCCAAGATTTGGTGGTGATGGGGGACTTCAACTATCCGGATATATGTTGGGAAAATAACACAGCGGGGCACAGACTATCCAACAAATTCCTGGACTGCATTGGAGACAACTTTTTATTTCGGAAGGTTGAAAAAGCTACTAGGGGGGAAGCTGTTCTAGACTTGATTTTAACAAATAGGGAGGAACTCGTTGAGAATTTGAAAGTAGAAGGCAGCCTGGGTGAAAGTGATCATGAAATCATAGAGTTTGCAATTCTAAGGAAGGGTAGAAGGGAGAACAGCAAAATAGAGACAATGGATTTCAGGAAGGCAGATTTTGGTAAGCTCAGAGAGCTGATAGGTAAGGTCCCATGGGAATCAAGACTGAGGGGAAAAACAACTGAGGAGAGTTGGCAGTTTTTCAAAGGGACACTATTAAGGGCCCAAAAGCAAGCTATTCCGCTGGTTAGGAAAGATAGAAAATGTGGCAAAAGACCACCTTGGCTTAACCATGAGATCTTGCATGATCTAAAAAATAAAAAGGAGTCATATAAAAAATGGAAACTGGGACAGATTACAAAGGATGAATATAGGCAAACAACACAGGAATGCAGGGGCAAGATTAGAAAGGCAAAGGCACAAAATGAGCTCAAACTAGCTACGGGAATAAAGGGAAACAAGAAGACTTTTTATCAATACATTAGAAGCAAGAGGAAGACCAAAGACAGGGTAGGCCCACTGCTTAGTGAAGAGGGAGAAACAGTAACAGGAAACTTGGAAATGGCGGAGATGCTTAATGACTTCTTTGTTTCGGTCTTCACCGAGAAGTCTGAAGGAATGCCTAACATAGTGAATGCTAATGGGAAGGGGGTAGGTTTAGCAGATAAAATAAAAAAAGAACAAGTTAAAAATCACTTAGAAAAGTTAGATGCCTGCAAGTCACCCGGGCCTGATGAAATGCATCCTAGAATACTCAAGGAGCTAATAGAGGAGGTATCTGAGCCTCTAGCTATTATCTTTGGAAAATCATGGGAGACGGGAGAGATTCCAGAAGACTGGAAAAGGGCAAATATAGTGCCCATCTATAAAAAGGGAAATAAAAACAACCCAGGAAACTACAGACCCCAGTGAGTTTAACTTCTGTGCCAGGGAAGATAATGGAGCAAGTAATTAAGGAAATCATCTGCAAACACTTGGAAGGTGGTAAGGTGATAGGGAACAGCCAGCATGGATTTGTGAAGAACAAATCATGTCAAACCAATCTGATAGCTTTCTTTGATAGGATAACGAGTCTTGTGGATAAGGGAGAAGCGGTGGATGTGGTATACCTAGACTTCAGTAAGGCATTTGATAGGGTCTCGCATGATATTCTTATCGATAAACTAGGCAAATACAACTTAGATGGGGCTACTATAAGGTGGGTGCATAACTGGCTGGATAACCGTACTCAGAGAGTAGTTATTAATGGTTCCGAATCCTGCTGGAAAGCCATAACGAGTGGGGTTCCGCAGGGGTCTGTTTTGGGACCGGCTCTGTTCAATATCTTCATCAACGACTTAGATATTGGCATAGAAAGTACGCTTATTACATTTGCAGATGATACCAAACTGGGAGGGATTGCAACTGCTTTGGAGGATAGGGTCATAATTCAAAATGATCTGGACAAATTTGAGAAATGGTCTGAGGTAAATAGGATGACCTGTTAACAAAGACCAATGCACAGTGCTCCACTTAGGAAGGAACAATCAGTTTCACACATACGGAATGGGAAGAGACTGTCTAGGAAGGAGTACGGCAGAAAGGGATCTAGGGGTTATAGTGGACCACAAGCTAAATATGAGTCAACAGTGTGATGCTGTTGCCAAAAAAGCAAACATGATTCTGGGATGCATTAACAGGTGTGTTGTGAGCAAGACATGAGAAGTCATTCTTGCGCTCTACTCTGCGCTGGTTAGGCCTCAACTGGAGTATTGTGTCCAGTTCTGGGCACCACATTTCAAGGAAGATGTGGAGAAGTTGGAGAGGGTCCAGCATGGTCTAAACAGTATTTGGTCCTGCCATGAGGGCAGGGGACTGGACTCAATGACCTCTCGAGGTCCCTTCCTGTCCTAGAATCTATGAAACTATGAAGGAGGCAACAACCTGTCATGTGTGATCTAAGGAGCAGGAAAAGAATCTGGGAATTACCTTTTGTAAAATCTCATCTTCCGAAAACCTGTGGAAATAGCTGATTCAAGAAGTTGTTGACAGATGGATAGTACGCGTCTATCAGCTCCTGGGTTCACTAGTCGTTGTCAACCAAGCAAGTTGGCAGACTGAAGGCAGGGCAAGAATGCTGAACCAGAAAGGTCTTTGCTCTTGTCACACATGACATCACAATAAACTTATGCATACACACACACAGGCATACAGACAGAGGCTGGTACCATTAGCAACAGGAATTTTGATTTCTGGGAGGGACTGACAAAGGACTGATACTTTGCATGGACAGAATATATCACATTGTACCTGGGGAGTCACAAAGTAGTTTACAAACTTTGAATTCAAGGAGCCTGACAGCTGCCCTGAGCAAGACCAGGTGAAGGTGGGGCTGTACTGAGGGGTCTGCGAGCTGCAGCGGGACGAGCTGGACTGGGTTTCGCTCTGGTGGAGCAGGTGAGAGGGTCTGGGGGCCAGTGCATTGGGGGAGGGGCTGTCACCCCAGTGGCTGAAGCCCAGAGCACTGACCCCCTCACCCGTCTTGTGGCTGAAGTCCAGAGCCCCAACCTCCCTCCCTGCCCTCCTGTGGATGAGTCGCAGAGCCCAGACCCCCCCCACTCCCCTCCACCTCCCCAGCGGCTGAAGCTTGGAGCCCTGATCTCCCCCCCATGGCAGCCGAAGACCAGGTCTCTTCCCTTCATCTCTCTTGGTGGCTTGAGCTTGGACCACAAGCCCGGAGTCCTCCCTCCCCGCCTCCGCCCTGGGTGCTATAGCCCGGATCCTGGAGTCTCTACCCAGTTGTGGGAGACCAGAGCCCCAAACACAGAGCTCCCCCTCCATCGATCAAGCCTGGAGCCCTGAGCCCATCCCCACCCCCGGGAGTGGTTTCGGAAGATGGTACACGCCTATGTAGGGCCCTATGAAATCTCTTTTATTATTGGGGATTTTCCAATTTAGTTTTTTCTGAGTTTTGTCCTTTCCATTTCTTAAAAATTAATTCCGTCTTTCTGGTTTTTGTGTTAATCACAATTGTTTGATACACTGACCACAGTTAAGTAGCTTTACTATAAATGCACACAAATGTTCAGAAATGGCTTGCAAGGGGAGAAACTGATTTTACTAAAAGAATCCTACAATTTAAACAAAACTTCCTGCAGATGCCCAGAGTATGGTAAAAGTGAGATTTTTAACTCACCTTTTAAAGTAGCCGTCAGTAACACGACCAACTGACATTGCTGAACAGTGACGCAGTGTGTGTGTGCATGGGGGAAGGAGGTTGTGGGGGAGTGGAGTTTGTGTGTGTGTGTGTGTGTGTGTGTGTGTGTGTGTGTGTGTGTGTGTGTTGGGGGAGAGTATGTATGGGTGTGTTGGGGAGTGGGGGAGGAGTGTGAGTGTGTGGGTGGGGTGGCCGTGGGTGGAAGTTTATGGGGCGCAATGGAGGTGAGTGTGGGGGGGGGGTGGAAGTTTGTGGGGGCAGTGGAGATGAGGGTGAGGGTGGGTGGAAGTTTGTGGGGGCAGTGGAGGTGAGGGTGGGGGTTGGGAGGTGGGTGGAAGTCTGTGGGGGCAGTGGAGGTGAGGGTGGGGGTGGGGTGGGGGTGGGTGGAAGTTTGTGGGCGCAGTGGAGGTGGGGTGGGTGGACGTTTGTGGGCGCAGTGGAGGTGGGGGTGGGGGGGCGGGTGGAAGTTTGTGGGCGCAGTGGAGGTGGGGGTGGGGGGCGGGTGGAAGTTTGTGGGGCAGTGGAGGTGAGGGTGGGGGCGGGGGCGGGTGGAAGTTTGTGGGGGCAGTGGAGGTGGGGCGGGTGGAAGTTTGTGGGGCAGTGGAGGTGGGGGCGGGAGGGCAGGGGGAAGTTTGTGGGGGCAGTGGAGGTGGGGGCGGGAGGGCAGGGGGAAGTTTGTGGGGGCAGTGGAGGTGAGGGCGGGGGGACGGGTGGAAGTTTGTGGGGGCAGTGGAGGTGAGGGCGGGGGACGGGTGGAAGTTTGTGGGGGCAGTGGAGGTGAGGGTGTGGGTGGAAGTTTGTGGGCGCAGTGGAGGTGAGGGTGGGGGTTGGGAGGTGGGTGAAGTTTGTGGGCGCAGTGGAGGTGGGGGTGGGTGGAAGTTTGTGGGCGCAGTGGAGGTGGGGGTGGGGGGGCGGTGGAAGTTTGTGGGCGCAGTGGAGGTGAGGGTGGGGGTCCGGTGGAAGTTTGTGGGGCAGCGGAGGTGAGGGTGGGGGGGCGGGTGGAAGTTTGTGGGGGCAGTGGAGGTGAGGGTGGGGGTAGGTGGAAGTTTGTGGGCGCAGTGGAGATGGGGGTGGGTGGAAGTTTGTGGGGGCAGTGGAGGTGAGGGTGGTGGTGGCTGGAAGTTTGTGGGCGCAGTGGAGGTGAGGCGGGGGGAAGTTTGTGGGGGCAGTGGAGGTGAGGGGGGGGCGGCTGGAAGTTTGTGGGCGCAGTGGAGGGGAGGGGGGGGGCGGCTGAAGTTTGTGGGCGCAGTGGAGGGGAGGGGGGGTGGAAGTTTGTGGGGCAGTGGAGGGGAGGGTGGGGGGGCGGGGGGAAGTTTGGGGGCGCAGTGGAGGGGAGGGGGGGCGGGGAGAAGTTTGAGGGCGCAGTGGAGGGGAGGGGGGGTGGAAGTTTGGGGGCGTAGTGGAGGGGAGGGGGGGAGGCGGTGGCAGTTTGTGGGGCAGTGGAGGGGTGGGGGGCAGGTGGCAGTTTGTGGGGCAGTGGAAGTGAGGGGGGCGGGTTGGCAGTTTGTGGCGCAGTGGAGGGGAGGGGAGGGGAGGTGGAAGTTTGGGGGGGCGCAGTGGAGGGGAGGGGGGGTGGAAGTTTGGGGCGCAGTGGAGGGGAGGGGGGTGAAGTTTGGGGGCGCAGTGGAGGTGAGGGGAGGGGGGTGGAAGTTTGGGGGCGCAGTGGAGGGGGGGGTGGAAGTTTGGGGGCACAGTGGAGGTGAGTGGGGGCGGGTGGCAGTTGTGGGGCAGTGGAGGGGAGGGGAGGGGGGTGGAAGTTGGGGGCGCAGTGGAGGGGAGGGGGGGGTGGCAGTTTCTGGGGCAGTGGAGGGGAGGGGGGGTGGCAGTTTGGGGGCGCAGTGGAGGGGAGGGGTGGGTGGAAGTTTGGGGGCACAGTGGAGGGGCGGGGAGGGGGGGTGAAGTTTGGGGGCGCAGTGGAGGGGAGGGGAGGGGGGGTGGAAGTTTGTGGGCGCAGGGAGGGGAGGGGAGGGGGGTGGAAGTTTGTGGGCGCAGTGGAGGGGAGGGGGAGGGGGGGTGGAAGTTTGGGGGCACAGTGCAGGGGAGGGGGGGTTGAAGTTTGGGGGCACATTGGAGGTGAGGGGAGGGGTGGGTGGAGTTTGGGGGCACAGTGGAGGGGCGGGGAGGGGGGGTGAAGTTTGGGGGCGCAGTGAAGGGGAGGGGAGGGGCGGGTGGAAGTTTGGGGGCGCAGTGGAGGTGAGGGGAGAGGGGGTGGAAGTTTGGGGGTGCAGTGGAGATGAGGGGAGGGGGGGGTGGAAGTTTGGGGGCGCAGTGAAGGGGAGGGGGGGGTGGCAGTTTGGGGGGCAGTGGAGGGGAGGGGGGGTGGCAGTTTGGGGGCGCAGTGAAGGGGAGGGGGGGTGGCAGTTTGGGGGCGCAGGGGAGGGGAGGGGGACGGGGGGCGGGGGGGCAGTCAGGAGGCCGGGGGGAGCTGGAGCTGCCTGAGCAGGGCTGAGCTGAGAGGAGAGGAGCAGCCCAGGGAGCTCTGTGTCCGGGGGCCGTGCGGAGCGGCTCGGGGAGAAGCGGAGGCTCCGCCCCCCGGGAGCGCCCCGGCCCCGGGGTGCAGGCGGGGG
>NW_027053247.1:0-43332 GCF_011386835.1 Chrysemys picta bellii | reverse complement strand
ACACAGCACATTGTTTGCACTTGTAATATCCAGGCACTGGGGCAGATTCTTTGCCCTGCTTTACTCCCCTTAGGCTGCTCAGGCCCAGATTCTCCTGACCCCCATAGCTGGGGATTCCCCTGGCGTGGGAGAGCCCCCAGGGCGATACACAGTAAGCATAGCCAGCTTCAGTGACACCCTCCCCACGTTAGGGGGCATATTAGGGGACAGGGCTGGACATAATGAGGATGAAGAGGAGGCATGGCCAGAGGAACTGCACTCCAGCTATCCTCAGATGATGGATGGCTCCTTGTTGAGCACTGCCAGCTGGTGCATGTGACACAGCCCCTATGTTAGAGGTTGCTCTAACCTAATTCCAGGGCCAGGGTTAGGCAGAAAATCAGGGAACTGCAAGTTGCTCCCTTACAGCCCCCCTCTCTGCCGCACCCAGCGGGAGCTGGATACAGCAGAGAATCTGGCCCATTGTAGCTAACAGTTCATGCCTAGCCGTCACATGACAATGGATGCATGAAGCCACTTCAACAGTCTAAAATCAGGTGCATTTGTGTGACTTTTTCTAGATCTTTTAAAATTGGTGGCGATCGAGTAGAGTTCTGCATATTGTTGGGCCAGCATAATTTGCAAAGAAAACTGTTATGGGCAGCTTTCATTCCAGCCAGGCAATTGGAGTCAAATGAAAACCCTGAACACGAGAAGTTAAAAAGTGTATTCCTTTCAGCTATAGATAGGAATACATCTGCATTTGTATGCTCTGGTCCTCAATGAAAGTCTACTGTCTAAAGTCAACAGGATCTAGCCCATTAAAATGTATAATCCTGCTATATATAAACAGCATCCATATTTCTAAGCAATTTTATGTTTATCATTTCTGACAGGAAGAAAAATAAAGACCCTGCACAGATTTGTATCCCGTCAGGCTCTATTTGCAGCTTGTCTACATAGGGGGTGCTGCACCGAGCCCAGGTCAAAGGGACAGTCTCACCATTGCATTGCCCTGATTCTGCCACAGTTCTCTGCAGGGCTAGTCCCCATGCATATTAAAACAGCCTGAGGGCTTCCATAACTTATGTAGGCAGCAAAGGGTCCCAAGGGCACATGGATATAGCCCCCTGCAGAGGTCACACAATCGCTTTGTACTTTGTTTAGAAGCGGATAATACCTCCCGATGGGCAAAGCTCCAAAAGTTCAGTTTGCGGAAACACTCAGCACTGCACGTGATCTGGAATCAGGCTGACAATCTTATAAGCTCAGGTTCTCTCATGAGCCCTATGCTACTTCCTGATTCTGTCCAGTTCTGCAATACCACAAAAACCATCTTTCTTGCAATATTATGGAACTTCTCGTTCCAGTTTTGACTGAAACCAAAGAGTATGGAGGCGTGGGTAGGGGGAAGAGCCTTAGCGGTGAGCCTGAACCTAACCGTTGTATCTGAACACTCCCAGATTTATGGAAGGTTTGGTTACAGATCTGAACTTTTCAGCTTAGGTCAGCTCCTAGAAGAAAAATAAACACACAAGAGAGGAACACAGGAATTGCCATTGCAGGTCAGATCTGTGATCTATCTAGGACAGCATTTTATCTCCAATGGTGGCCAACACTAGATGCTTCAGCGGAAGTTGAAGTATAGAATATTGTGGCCATATAGGAAGTTTCTACCCAAGCTAACTAATTTTATTTAAGCTGAATAAAGCTTCCATTTCAGTTTGGGTGCAGGTCTGTTTTAGTTCTTATTACATCAGAAGTGGTTTGCCTAGCCCTAGTAAGAAGCCATTCCTCAGACAGTTTCTCTTTCACCAAAACATCATTTGCCTTTGTGGAAAGAGGATATTGTGTGCAGCTCTTTACATAAGAACGGCCATATTGGGTCAGACCAAAGGTCCATCTAGCTCAGTATCCTGTCTTTCAACAGTGACCAGCGCCAGGTGCCCCAGAGGGAATGAACAGAACAGGCAATCATCGAGTGATCCATCCCATTGCCCATTCCCAGCCTCTGGCAAACAGAGGCTAGGGGCACCATCCCTATTCATCCTGGCTGATAGCCATTGATGGACCTAGCCTCCATGAACTTACCTAGTTCTTTGTGAACCCTGTTAGAGTCTTGGCATTCACAGCATCCTCTGGCAAGGAGTTCCACAGACTGACTGTGCGTTGTGTGAAAAAATACTTCCTTTTGTTTGTTTTAAACCTGCTGCCTATTAATTTCATTGGGTGACCCCTTGTTCTTGTGCTATGAAAAGGAGAAAATAACACTTCCTTATTTACAGGCGAGTCTCATCTTACGCTGGGGTTACATTCCGCTGTCAGCGCTTAAAGCGAAAATCGCGTATAGTCAAAATTACATTGAGTGTAATGGCGGGCGGAATCACCCGCACTACAGGTACAGTATTTAAATTGTTATTTTTCTCTTTTTTGGGGTTTTTGTTTTTGCCGACCGCGCAAAGCTGAATTCGCGCATGTTAAATGTGTGTAAGATGAGACTTGCCTGTACTTTCTTCACATCAGCTCTTCCAGACAGCCTGTGATGATGCCACCTTTGAGCAGGGGACCAGTGCAGAGAGGAAGAGACCCTCTTTATACCTTCACTGCAATAGCTGGTGCTTATCAGAACACTTGATTCTATACACTGTAGTTCAGTTTCGCAGAAAAATGTTACCCCTGACACCAGTGTTGTCTGATATTGTCCCTAATTCTTGGAGCAGGTAAAACATAGTTGATCAAATTCTGCTCTCAGTTATAACTGTATTCCCATCCCCCACCCCCCACTGGCATTGCAGTATGTAACAAAGAATCTCTGTGGTCTTAAGGTTACTAACATAGGAAAACAAATGTGATTTGTTGTTTTGCTTCTCTCTGGTATATAAAGAAGTCCTGACAAGTTTTTCAAAATGTTTATGTTAGAAATCCAGGCCTTGTTGACTCTTTTCCCCCAGAAGACTCTATGGACAACTGGAGAACTAGTAGGATGATGACATCACTGCTATCAAGGAAGTGAAATCTGAGCAACCGAGAGGAAAAAAAGGCTTTTTATTCAGATTCTTTAAAATTCTGCTTTTGTTAACAACTATTTAACTCAAATGCCTAGCAAGCAGGCAGAAGAAAAACATTCTGTTAAACACTTAGCATTTCTGCTTATTCAGATAAGGGCTAACAGTTCCTGTCCACTTTTCTCAGTCCTTCTGGTAGAACTCTAGAAAAACAAAGAAGACAAGACTTAAAATTTCTGATATTTCTTAAGTCAGAAGCAAGCAGTAAAAAAAACCCTGCATCATAAAGAAGCAGAAACAAACAGCAACAAATGCACAAACACAGGTTTTTTCCCCATGGCAGATCACTTTTAAAAATTTCACTTCAAGGCATTGTTTGTAGCATTTCTGATGGGAAATGTATGTAATACTATAACTGAAACTTGTTTAACTGCCCCAAAACACTAGAACAGAAAAAACTATATCTGCACAGGCTCTGTTGAAAGGAAATCAGAGAGAAATTATTTTTCTTTTTCAATCAATGCCCTGACAAGTGAGTTGCTAACAGCAGAAATGAATGGTATTGATGGGAAACACAAGCTGCACTTTGCCTATTACTAATGTTAATATTGCAACCAGAGCTGAATCAGAAGGTGTAGGATCTGTTATTTCCCAAGCCCTTGAGATTGATAAATAAAGCTTCACATGAGTAATCTGAGAAGTGTTGGGTTGATGGAGAACAATATACTTTTTTGAGTGTCGGAGAGGCGTGAAAAGTCAAACCGCACTGGGGGGCTTCTTGTCCATTGAAGAAGCTTGAGATCGTCTGGCCTGGTGCAATTGGGAGGTAAATTAGGGTCTGCTGCAGTTCAGGGTAAGGCAGAGATTCGCTTGTGAAACTTGGTTTTTCCAAGTTTGGAACTTAGCTATCAAAATGTTTTCTTCTGGGCTCAAACTTGGTATGACAGTTTCAGCTCAGGAGATGATATTTGTTACAGCAAAAGAGTGAAGAATAATGGGTTTTGTGTTTTATTTTAGGTTGAAGGCGAGACAATAAAATAAAGTCACTGATTCCAGTCACTCCCTGGCATTCCCATAAGTCAGTCATGAAACAGTTAGGGCTCTGATTCTGATCTCACTGACGAATATCAGGAGTAGCTCCACTGCAGTTAGTAGAATTACAGTGATATAAGATCAGAATCAGGTTCTGAGGCTCAAATTCTCTTCTTGGTTGCCCTGGTGAAACCCATCTTACTTCACAGGAGCTGCACTGAAAAAAGAATTTACTCCCTAGACTTCCTGGAAGCACAAGTTCAAAACTTGAGTTGACTCAGGCCTTCATTTTCTGAGCTAGATAACTGGACTCCCTATACAGTCTACCGTGAGGGGACCATTCAGATGAGGTCCTGTCTGCCCTTTGCAGACATTACAGTCCCTATTATCCTTTTTATAGAGCTATTGGTTTGCCCAGCAGATTATGTGAACCAACTGAAAGAAATGGATAATCAAAAACCCAGTTTATCCCCACTGAGTCTTAATGAACCTCACCCTATGTTTGATTGCTTATTTTAAACTGATGAAAATTTGCAGACAAATTGCACCTGATGTGGGCTGCAGCCCTTGTATATCTTGAAAAAGAACAAGTCAGTTAAGTAAATGATGTGGTCTTATGTGTGGTCCCCATGTTTTTACATCAGAAATGTACAAAGATATTTTAGCCTCCTTGCATGGTCCCACTGAAGTCAATCTTAATGTTGCCCCAATGCCATTGACTTCACTGGGAATCTGCCTCCACCTTCATGTGTTTGGAACCAGTTCCTCTGTACAGGGGTAGAATTTGGGGAAGAAGTGCAAGAAGTGCAAATCTCTTTCAGGGCGCAGAGCCAAATCCAGAGGGACTCTACTTACTGTTGCTGTGTCTGTCTGACGCAGGATAGTGGGGCTGGACCAGAAGATCTGTCACCAGCTGATCCCTTTCATTCTCCCCCACTCTTAGAGGTGGGAGTACATAGGCCATGGGACATATTCCAGCACCTAGACTGGGACAGTGGCTGCAGAGCCGCTCCATTCTTGCTATGCTGATGGGACAGGGAAGATTCCTCTCACCGCCAATGAGTTCCCCAGTGCCTGGTACAATTATTTGGCCTGGGGGCTGGCAGGATTTAGTTCCTCATATGTATGTGTGCTACACCAAATTTAGATTCACACATTTAAAAACACTCAAAGGGATCAGGGACTGCCAAGCTTCAAAACACATGCTAATGCCTGCTAGCTTTCAGAAAAAAAACAAAACGTTTCCTTCTAGTGTTATAGCTTTTTCAGTGTATTGGGCACATACTTAGCTAAAAGTCCCTAAATAACCCTATTTATTTATAGTCTACAACATCACAGTTAGTCCCTCAGACACCTGTTTTAGTAAAATGACATTCTCCTGTTAATACACGTCCTATAAAGCACTGTATACTGTACATGATAGTCACAAAATAAATAGTTTAAAAAGGCTCTAAGGACATTTACGCTCAATGTGCAGCACTCCTCTTAATATAGTGTTCCATACACTTGTGAAGGGAAGAAGGGAACCCAAAATATGCAATTGCATAGCAGTGTCTCCCAAGAGCTATTATGATCTCTCATGAAGATAAAATGTGCTTTAAAAGTGGTTCTAACTTTTCCTACAAGTCTCTAATCCATTAGAGCTAGGTCACAGCCATCCAGGGGACATGCCCTCCCCCTGAAGTATCAACTTGAGTTGATTGAATTTCAAAGTCCTCTTTAAAATAAGTCACTATTGGTAGATTTCTCACATCTCCTTCTGTGAAAGCATGAAGGGTTCTGGCTCAGTAGAAAGAACCCTAATTAAAGACTGTCTCATGCTGGTCAAACTTAGACCTCCAGATGGAGATCTGTATCTGGATGACGATAAAAGATTGTGACTAGAGCAGTGATATTCAAGAGCTGACCCATATGTGAATTTAAATAATTTTTCTTCAAGGTAAGTGCACATATTTTTGAGTCATTCTTGTGAAATAAAAAAAAATTGTCTTCTGTATAATACTTTGAAAAAATAGCACACTGCTAATGTGAAAGTCAGTGTTTGATATTAAAATATCAGGTTATTAGCATTCCAGTTTAATGCAAAGATTTCCTGAGTTCTTTGCGTTGCTTTGGTTATATCCATCTGAAAACTTGCTATGTCAATACTTCATCTATTCAAAACCTGATTTTAAGATTATTATCATTTATTATAATTCATTATGTTTATTACAGTAGTGCCTAAGAGACAACAAAGAATAGGGTCCCAGCATGCTTGGCACTGAACAGACAGAGTAGTAGATGGTCCCTACCCCAAAATGCTTACCATCTAATAGACAAGACAGATATAGGGTGTGGGAAGGGATATAAATTTCAAGTTGATCTGGTGAACCCCTTTCCTATTCTGATATTTTTCTATCACTTTCAGGGGAAATATTGTTGTAGCCTAAACATAGTGGTCATCCCTTCAGGATTATAGTACTTTCTTCAATTAAAAAAAAAATGCTACAGTAGTCCCATGTAGTATGAGGCAGACCAATGCTAATTAAATGTTTTTTTTTAATAGGATCAAAGTTATGAGGATGCTTAGGAAAAATCAGTTTAATGCAGCACCTCACACAACAAACTCAAGACTAAAGTAGGTTGGGAAATGATTCCCATTCCCCCCCCCCTGTGAAAAATTTCAATGAAAACAAGTTTTTAAAAAATTTTTGTTGAAAATTTTCAGTTTTCAGCAACTGGAAACTGAATTTTTTAGGCAACCCATTTTTTTTAAATCCATTTTTCATTTTTAAAAAGTTTCAGTAAAAAAATTGTGAATTTTTGAATTTTTTCAAGAGCCTCTTTCAAGTGAGTAAAACAGTCAATGTTTATTTCAGCAGAAAAAGAGGATCGCATTCACAGCTGCCGATTCATGCCATAGAGCTCGAAATAGCATAGTTTCACTTTCATTTTGGCCTCACTCACTCATGTGCTGAACTTTGAGAAATCCCCACTGAAACAACCACCAGAAAAACTACAATTGCTTCACTGTAGGGTTTTCCCAGCATCTGTTTACAACTAATTGCGGGGATTCGTGTTTTTTAAAAAAAATAAAGAAAGGGGAATTTTTAGTTCATTTTTAGAAATATATTTGGAATCACAGAAATAGAAGAACTGAAGAAATTAATTTAACTTTATATTCACCAAACACAATTAGTGTCAACTTAACATTGCAAAAGAGGAATGTTTATTTTGTTAGCTGAAAAGAGAGACAGGTCCTTGTCACTTGGGTTCTGGTAGGGTTTAGCGAAGGGTCCTTTCAAGGCCAAATCTAGCTTGCATTGCTCAGGAGCAGTTTCATTTACTGTCATTAAATAGTATTACTGGCATGAGATAGAGGAGCAGGATTTGGTTCTTAACCTAGCTCTGGAGGTGTTTTGTCACTCCCAGGCCTGGTCTACACTGGGGGGAGGATCGTGAATAATGTAGCCGAAGTCGACGTACTTAGATCGACTTACTACGGTGTCTTCACCGCAGTGAGTCGACTGCTGCTGCTCCCCCGTCGACTCCGCCTGTGCCTCTCACGGCGCTGGAGTACAGGAGTCGACGGGAGAGCACTCGGGGATCGATTTATCACGTCTAGACTAGACACGATGAATCGACCCCCGCTGGATTGATCGCTGTAGATATACCCTTAGAATGCTGTTCACTTTGCTACCTTTCAATCTATACCCAACCCTCAGGGCTGGCTTAGGGAAAATGGTGTCCTGGGCGAACTTGTATTTTGGCACCCTGGCCCTGGCTGCCTCTGTATCCATCCCCTCATCGCCACTAGCTCCCACTGCCTCCCTGGGCTCCCCACCATCCCCTCATCCCCTGCTGCATCCCCAGGCTCTCTGCCTCCCCAATCACCCCCAGGCCTCACTGCCCCCTTGGGCTCCCCACCCAATCTGCTGACCCCTGCTGCCTCCCCAGGCTCACTACACCCCTGCCTTCACCCCCAGGTCCCGCTGCCTCCCCCCCATTGCCCTGAGATCCCTTTTGTGACCTCACACCCCAGGCCTGCCCTGCTCCTTGTCTCTTGTCCTCAGCACCCCCTGACCATGGCATCCTGAGTGGTTGCTCAAGACGCCCACCCGTAAGGCTGACCCTGCCAACCCTATTCTCACTGTGGAGAAGTGAGAGAGTGGTTTCAGTGGGAGCAGGAGCAGGTCCTAGGTTAGAAAAATAACAAAGGTGTAAATCTTGGGTCTGATCTTGAAGCAACGTTTCAGTGAAGTCCATGGGAGTTTTGTCTCAGTGTGGACTGTGGGATCACTGGATGCCAAACATTAAAAATAAAAAGTATAGATTTTCCTTATTTTTTTTATTTAATAAATATAGCACACCTAGAATCATAGATTTTAAAGCCAGAAGGGACCATTAAATCAGCTAGTCTGACCTCCTGTATAACACAGGCCATAGAATTTCACCCAGTTACCCCTATATTGAGCCCAATAACTTGTGTATGACTAAATCATAACTTGTGTTTGGCTAAAGCTTGTCTTCCAGAGAGGCATTCAATCAGTCTTGATTTGAAGACCTCAAGAGATGGAGAATTTACCACTTCCCTTGGTAATTTGTTTTAATGGTTAATCACTCTTACTGTTGAAAATTCGTGTCACATTTCTAATTCGAATTTGTCTGACTTTAACTTCTAGCCATTGGCTCTTGTTACACCATTCTCCACTAGATAACAGAGCCCTTTAGTACCTGGTATTTTCTCCCCATGAAGGTACACATACGGTGTAATCAAGTCGTCTTGTGATCTTCTTTTCATAAGCTAAACAGATTGAGCTTCTTTAGTCTCTCTCCATAAGACATTTTCTCCTGCCCTCGATTTTGTGGTTTTTTTCTTCACTCTCTCCAATTTCACAACATTCTTTTAAAAATGTGGACACCAGAACGGTATGCAGTATTCCAGTCCCAGTCCCATCAGTGCTGTATACAGAGGTAAAATCACCTCTCTTCACCTATTCACTACTCTGCTGTTTCTACATCCAAGGATTGCATTAGCCCTTTGTGTCACAGCATTGCCCCAGGAGCTCATGTTCAATTTCTTGTCTGCTATGACTTCTAAATCCTCTTCATTCACTGCTTTCCAGTCCTTTTCATGCGTACAGATACATGATAAGTAGACAGGATACATTTAAAATAACACTGAAGTGGCCAATGTTCACTGTATCTAACTGAATTGATACAATGCATTATTTTAGAGGCTAAATTGTTCCTTTACGGAGCAGACCATAGTAGGGGTGATGTGATGCTGCCTCTTTGCAACAGGAACTTAACATGCTCCTGCATTGTGCCAACTCTTTTGGTTGGGGAGAGTGGCTGCACCATTGCACTTCGTCTCGCCTCTGTTGGAGAAGCTACGGTTCACAGCAGCATTGGTCTCTCATAGTCCTTGTCTCTTGTGCACTCATGCAAGTCCAGGCACACCTGAGGCCTTAATGTATTTCATTTATACATACAGGCCATATAGATTAAGTTGCAGGACATGGAAATAAACGGTAATCTGGATAAAAAGTTTCTGAGAAGTAGGGAAGGTTCAATGTACTCAATACACACTGGGGACAAGTCTGCATTTTGGATGAGGGTTATTTTTGGATAATAGAGGTATAGCTGAACAAGGTTTGACAGTATTTATATTATTTGTATGGCTCATACTGTTCAATAAGAAACAGATACCATGATTTTGACTGCAAGTCCTTCCCCTTGCCTTATCGTGGGGAACCTAATCGCGTTTCATTTTTCATTACACCATTTTCATGTTGGTTTTCAGGCTGTTCCTGATTTTTTACATGTAAAATTAATGCAAGTAAAATGGATTAGCCTCTCCATCGAGGGGCATGTGCTATGCAGTAAGTATAATTTAAGTATTGTGTACTCTTGCTGTATTTCCAAATGATTATTCTCAAATTCTCAACTCTGCACAAACACAGCACCCAAAATCTCTGTCACAATAAGTGCTGTCATCCTCACGAACAGCCACATTGCATTGGGTTGCAGCTATTGGGCTTAATTCTGCTCTCTGTTGCCCTGGAGTCAATCCAATAACTTCACTAAAGTAATTCAATGGGGATACTCTGGACTGATACCAATGTAATATAGGAACATATCATGAAGTCCTTTATCAGGACCATATATCACTCTCAGTGAGTGGTACTTTACTCCGTGAGTAGTGCCATTGATGACACCAGGGCCGGCCCTAGACCAAATGGCATCCCAGGCAAGTAGCATCTTCAGAGCCTCCGTCTATTTGTTAAACTTTTGAATACCTTGTTTTTTATTGTACTTGTAGCCTATTTAACCACTTTGAGGCACAATTTACATGCGTGATTTATCCCTGTCATATAAGACCATTAATGTGCGCACTAGGATCTGTACAACAAAAACAGCACCCAGAGCCCGGCGCCCCCCCAAGCCCGGCATCCCAGGCAGTCGCGTAGGTCACCTGGTCCTGGATGTCAGTGGCGCAAAGTACTACTCTTTGTAAGTGTGGTAGAATCAAGCCCTCAGTTCTTATTCAGGAAAAACTCCCAGTGACTTCAGCGGGTGCTTAACTGAATAAAAGCTGAAATAAGGGTGTTAGGATTTGTCCAGTGGTTTCTAATCTCAGCTAGACACTGTAGAAGAGAGGAGAGAAGTTTGATTTTACTTTAACTGGGTGATAATAAGCAAATTACTGAAGAGGAAAAGGTGAATCGCTTTAGTCTTCATGCCTTGCGTTAGCTGCACACACTCATTCAGGATCAGCTTTGAATTCTTACTGGTCAGGCCCAACACAAATGGACACTGCTCAATGGATATTGGATAACTCAGGCTATCTCTGGCAAACAAACAAACAAACAAACAAACAAACAAACAAACAAACAAACAAACAGTTGTTCTAATCTCATATCTAAGCATTGCAGGGTCAGATTCTGAACCCGCTCTGGGGAGCAGTTACTCACATGAATGATCCTACTGAAATCAGTAACGGCTTGCAAAAGGTGAATAAGGAGGTTACTATCTGGACTGGTGTTTTTCTTTTCTTTCTGTTTTTGTAAACCAATTTATTACCCATTGTTTTCTGTAAGCAAAGCAACAGGATCATACATTGTCTGTATGCTTGTAATAAAAAAAAAATCAATACTCAAATCATCATCATCTATGTTTTGAACATTTGAAGACTTCAGTGCTTCCTCCTAAGCATTCACTTATCCTGCAGGCTGAACAACACCAGTGTTCTAAGGGTTAAAATTCATGTAAGGAGATTTTGTTGACATTTACATATTCACAACTTTTGCTTAGAGTGAAGCAAAAGGTTACATTTTGTAGGAGGTGATTTGTGGGTCAGAGACACAGTAGGGGGAGTAGGTGTGATACAATAAGAGCTTTTTTTTAATTGTAAGATCAGTTTGAAGCTTATTGTTTTTCACTCACTAAAACCTTTATGGAGTTCAGTTGTATGGATGCTATAGAGCCACCTTCATTGGATGGTTGTGGATTCTCTGGCTTAGGGTATCCCCAAGTAGTGTAGAGCCAGCATAGAGGGAGTGTTGGGGGAAAGGGACAAGACCAGAGTGCCACAATCCCTCCTGGCCCTGGTGTAGGGGCAGTGTTGGGGGAAAGAGGCAGGGCTGGAGTTGTGATCTCCAGCTGGCAGAATGGCCCCATAGAGGCTGTTACCACCCAATACAATGGAGGCTGCTCTAAATTGTGCAGGGGGTTGAACTGGCTTCTCTCTGGTCCTAGGACTGGGGAGTGGGTGGGGACATAAAGGTATTATACAGGGCCCACTTGGGTCCTGGAGCCCTCTTTCACCTATGCTTACCGCTCTCACCTAGTGGCTTAATTGTTCTTGTGTGAAGTGGGCTTTATTCTCCTTTTGCATACACTGGTTTTACATCAGTGGAATTCCATTGACTTTAGAGCTCCTCCTGATTCTCCACTGTGAGTAAGAGCAGAATTGAGCCCATTTTTCATAAGTATAAATATCCAGTTAAGATGCAAAGCAATGTAGCATCAGGCTTATTGAAACTGATTGTGTGAAAAGACTTGGCCTTGGTCTACACTACGAGTTTAGTTCAAATTTAGCAGCATTAGGTCGATTTAACCCTGCACCCGTCCACACGACCAAGCCTGTTTTGTCGACTTAAAGGGCTCTTAAAATCAATTTCTGTACTTCTCCCTGGCAAGGGATTAGCGCTAAAATTGACCTTGCTGGGTCAAATTTGGGGTAGTGTGGACGCAACTCGATGGTATTGGCCTCCGGGAGTTATCCCAGAGTGCTCCAATGTGACCACTCTGTACAGCACTCTCAACTCAGATGCACTGGTCAGGTAGACAGGAAAAGCCCCAGGAACTTTTGAATTTCGTTTCCTGTTTGGCCAGCATGGCGAGCTGATCAGCACAGGTGTCCATGGAGTCCCAGAATCGCAAAAGAGCTCCAGCATGGGGACCGAACAGGAGGTACTGGATCTGATCGCTGTATGGGGAGAAGAATCCATGCAGGCAGAACTCCGTACCAAAAGACAAAATGCCAATATATTTGCCAAAATCTCCAAGGGCATGATGGACAGAGGCTACAACAGGGACACACAGCAGTGCCGTGTGAAAGTTAAGGAGCTGAGGCAAGCCTATCAAAAAACAAAGGATGCAAACAGTCGCTCTGGGTCAGAGCCCCATACATGCCGGTTCTATGATGAGCTGCATGCAATTCTGGGGGTGGCCCCTACCACTACACCACCACTGTCCATGGACACCTGCAAGGGGGGAGTCTCATGCAACAGGGATGACAAATTTGAAGATGAGGAAGATGATGATGAGGAGGAGGTTGAGGATAGTGCAAAGCAGGCAAGCGGAGAATCCCTTCTCCCTGACAGCCAGGAATTGTTCATCACCCTGGAGCCAATACTCTCCAAACCCTCCCAACCCGGGCTCCTGGACCATGAAGCCAGAGAAGGCACTTCTGGTGAGTGTACCTTTGTAAATATAATACAGGGTTTAAAAGCAAGCGTGTTTAATGATTATTTTACCATGCCAAGCCAGTAGCAAGTAGTCTGGAATCATTGCAGAACAAAACCTTGCAGTGAATGGGCCCGGGCTTTGGCTGTTTGCCTTTGGCTGAAAATAAATCATCCCCGCTGTTAGCCACATGGTGGGGGGAGGCCCCTTCATGGCTGACCGGGATCTTCCCTGATACTAGCCACGTGGTGTGTGTGTGTGTGAAGCGATCATCCCAGAGAATTGGGTGGTGTGGGGGGTTGGATTGTGCTGCACATTCACCCTAAAACCGCAGCCCCTCCTTTTAAATGGCCAACCCAATGGGCTTTGCTTGGTATGGGAAAGGAGGGTGCTGCTGTTCGAAACTGTTCCCACATGTTATGAAGGTTGAAGAAGCCGAAACCCTTTGCCTTACCATGGCTGCCTGCAAGCCGAATTCTGTTGCCCAGCCGAGCATGTGTGATGTCTCACACCAAACCAGCAGGCCCTCAATATAAGAGGCAAAATGCGACCTTGTACCAAAAGCACATGTGCTATGTAATGTGAATCACTTGATTCAGTGTGAAATAGTTTTCCCTTTGTTCTCTAAAATATATCTTTTTAAATACTACTCTCCTTTTTTTCCCTCCTGCAGCTGCAAATGTTTCTACGCTCCCCCTATCATCTCCGTCTCAGAGGCTAGCGCAGATTAGAAGGTGAAAAAAACGCACTCGCAATGACATGTTCTCAGAGCTCATGCAGCCCTCCAGCACTGAAAGAGCTCAGCAGAATGCGTGGAGGCAAACAATGGCAGAGTCCAGGAAAGCATTAAATGAACGCGATGAGAGGAGGGAGGAGCACAATGAGAGGAGGCAGAATGCAATCCTGAGGCTAATGGGGGAGCAAACTGACATGCTCAGGCATCTGGTGGAGCTGCAGGAAAGGCAGCAGGAGCACAGACCGTCGCTGCAGCCCCTGTATAACTGCCTGCCCTTCTCCCCAAGTTCCATATCCTCCTCACCCAGACGCCCAAGAATGCGGTGGGGGAGGCTACAGGCATCCAGCCACTCCACCCCAGAGGATTGCCCAAGCAACAGAAGGCTGGCATTCAATAAGTTTTGAACTGTAGTATGGCCTTGTCCTTCCCCCCTCCCCTCATCCACCATCCCACCCGGTGCTTCCCTCCTAACCCACCCTTCCCAGGCTACCTTGTGAGCTTTTCCCCTGTTTGTGTGATGAATTAATAAAGAATGCATGATTTTGAAACAATAATGACTTTATTGCCTCTGAAAGCGGTGATTGAAGAGGGGAGGTCGGCTGGCTTACAGGGAAGTAGAGCCAACCAAGGGGGCGGGTTTTCATCAAGGAGAAACAAACAGAACTGTCACACCGTAGCCTGGCCAGTCATGAAACCGGTTTTCAAAGCTTCTCTGATGCGCAGGGCGCCCAGTTGTGCTCTTCTAATCGCCCTGGTGTCTAGCTGCATGTAATCGGCTGCCAGGCGATTTGCCTCAGCCTCCCACCCCACCATAAACGTCTCCCCCTTATTCTCACAGATATTGTGGCGCACACAGCAAGCAGCAATAACAATGGGAATATTGGTTTCGCTGAGGTCTAACCTAGTCATTAAACTGCGCCAGAGAGCTTTTAAATGTCCAAATGCACATTCTACCACCATTCTGCACTTGCTCAGCCAATAGTTGAACTGCTCCTTACTACTGTCCAGGGTGCCTGTGTATGGCTTCATGAGCCATGGCATTAAGGAGTAGGCTGGGTCCCCAAGGATAACTATAGGCATTTCAACATCGCCAATGGTAATTTTCTGGTCTGGGAAGAAAGTCCCTTGCTGCAGCTTTTGAAACAGATCAGAGTTTCTGAAGATGCGAGCGTCATGCACCTTTCCCGGCCATCTCACGTTTATGTCAGTGAAACATCCCTTGTGATCCACCAGTGCTTGCAGCACCATTGAAAAGTACCCCTTGCAGTTTATGTACTTGCTGCCAAGGTGGTCCGGTCCCAAGATACGAATATGCGTTCTGTCTATTGCCCCACCACAGTTAGGGAACCCCATTGCAGCAAAGCCATCCACTATGACCTGCACATTTCCCAGAGTCACTACCCTTGATAGCAGCAGCTCAGTGATTGCGTTGGCTACTTGGATCACAGCAGCCCCCATGGTAGATTTAGCCACTCCAAATTGATTCCCGACTGACCGGTAGCTGTCTGGCGTTGCAAGCTTCCAGAGGGCTATGGCCACTCGCTTGTGAACTGTGAGGGCTGCTCTCATCTTGGTATTCTTGCGCTTCAGGACAGGGGAAAGCAAGTCACAAAGTTCCATGAAAGTGCCCTTATGCATGCAAAAGTTTCGCAGCCACTGGGAATCATCCCAGACCTGCAACACTATGCGGTCCCAAGTCTGTGCTTGTTCCCGGGCCCAGAATCGGCGTTCCGCGGCTTGAACCTGCCCCATTACCACCATGATGTCCAAATTGGCAGGGCCCGTGCTTTGAGAGAAGTCTGTGTCCATGTCCTCATCACTATCATGATTGCGCTGTCGTCACCTCCTTGCCTGCTTTTGCAGGTTCTGCACATACTGCAGGATAATGCGCAAGGTGTTTACAATGCTCACAGCAGCAGCGGTGAGCTGAGCAGGCTCCATGCTTGCCGTGATATGGCATCTGCAGGAGAGCAGGAGAGCAGAGTTGCAGCGGAAGCGGTGAAGGACAATGGTTAGCACCGCGCACATGTCCCGAGGAAGAACACACATACCCGGGAGCCCATAACAGACAACATGGAGAAATTCGCTATCGGGGCATTAACACCGGGGCAGCATTGCAGAGGAAGCAGTGTATGACGATGGTTTGCAGATCTACTGCACTGTCTGCTGCCAACAGCACCCAGGACACAACAGCGGCGATGTCGGTGAGCTGAGCTGAGTGGGCTGCACGCTTGCTGTGGTATGGCATCTGCGCGGAAAAAAGGTGTGAAATGATTGTCTGCTGTTGCTTTCACAGAGGGAGGGGAGACTGACGACATGAACCTGCGAAAATGTTTTTGCCCCATCAGGCATTGGGAGCGTAACCCAGAATTCCAATGGGTGGCAGAATCTGCAAGAACTGTGGGATAGCTACCACAGTGCACCGCTCCATAAGTCGATGCTAGCCACGGTAGTGAGGACACACTCCACCGACTTAATGCGCTTAGTGTGGACATACACAATCGACTGTATAAAATTGATTTCTAAATGTCTATAAAATTGACCTAATTTCGTAGTGTAGACATATCCAAAGAGATAACTGGTACTAGAGTAGGGAAGGAAGTAAATTAAAAAAAAAGACAAGGGATAAAAAAAAATGCCTGCATGACTTAGGCTCTAGGTCCCATTTTCAAAAGTCTTGGCTCGCTTTTGAAAATGGGACTTAAGGTTCCTAAACCACTTAAGTGTTTTTGAAAATTTATCTTTGGTTTGTGAGGCCATCTGGATAAAGTCAAGAGGGGCAAAAAAAGGAAGGCAGGCAATTTTGAACTGGATTCTGAAATCTGTGGAGCCCATAGAAGTGTCTGGGGAAGATGTGATTTTGTACTTCAATGTTTGTGTGAGCAGGCAGGCACCAGCATTCCACACACGCTGGACTCCGGAGGGCTGGGCTCTGGGGAAACCAGCATCTGTCCCCAGCCTTGGTACCGACTAACTATGTCACCTTGGACAAGTTACTTCAACTTTCCGTGCCTCAGTTTCTCCATCTGTAAAACTGATATAATAATACTTGCCTGCCTCACAAGGGTGTTGTGAGGTCCAATCATAAAGCAGCGTGAGAGCATCAGATGTGTGAAGTATTTTGATTAGTGTTTATTTATTATCAGTACTTTTCCTGGCATGATCTGAGCTGTAAGGTGCTCCTCACTATGCCAAACAACTAAGATATGTTTCCTGGTTGGGTATAAAAAAACCCAGTTAAATCAAGAGAAGGAAGGAGAGGATTTCCAGAGGCCTAGGAAGGGAGGCTGGACTGAGTGCAACAGCAAAGCATATCCTCCTCAACGAACACCACAGGACAGCCACAAAACGTTTATGTAGCCTCATATATTGTATCTTTTTGGTGACCATCCCAATTTCCTCTTCATGCTGTGGAATGTCTCTCTCTGGAGTATTCCAGGAATAGCCAGAGGACTTCACTGCAGCAACGGACAAAACTTTCCCATCTCTGGTGGAGTCTCTGAGATCTGCATGGCTCTCGGGGAATCTGAGTTCAGGGGGCTGAAGCTCCTGTTGGATCTGTGGGTGGAGAAAACTCCTATTGCTCCCTCCCACGCCACCTAATGGATTTCTTTTCTGTGAGCTTTTCCCTTCTTCTTCCCCTTCCCCAAGACCCCTTCTAATGGGGTTTTCCACAGGACAGTGGCATTCTCAGACCAATCATAATTAGAGTTAGTGCGACTGATCATTATTTTCAAATTATTTTGGGTTCTTTACACTGGGATTTTATTTTTTCCTTATGTGTAGGAAACAATGTGTGGTGTCACAGAGCAGGATGTCGGGCCACGGCTAAAAAGAAACTGAGTGCTATATTTTGAGCACATAGGAAGCCTTCAGTACTCTAAAGGGTTGTACAAAAGGAAACCGTGTTTTACCTCTGTGTGGTAACAATCTTCCACTTGTAGAGGGGAAACTCACTGTGGGTTATAAAGGTGAGAGTGATGGTAGCCCTTAGAATCTCTTGTGTGACCTAATATGTACTTTCACTAAACGTGATTGGAGCCTGTCTGAGAAATATTCATGCAAAACGGGGTGAAGGATAAGGCTATTCTTGGGGGCTGACCCAATATGATGATGAGATTGTAGCATTATTTATATAATGCCATAAATGTGCCGGGTACATCACAAAACCAAGTAAAGGTGGCATCCCCTGTCCAGGAGGACTTGCAATAATCTAAGTTAAGACAAGAACAGTAGGAGGTTACAAACATAGGGACCCAGATTTCTGAGTACATTAAGGTCCTCTTCTGTCCCTCTCCTGGCAAACCTGCCTTAAGCCTTGACTGAGCACCCTGACAATAGTGTAGTGTACTGTCACCTGATTCTGTCTGTATTCACCATACCTAGGGTGCTATATGCAACTGAGTGTAAATTGATCCTTGATTGGGCCTACCATAACATAAATAAATAATAATGGGAGGGTTTTTCCAAAAGTGTCTAAGTGACTTAGGAGCACAAATTCAATTGAAAGTCAGCGGGGCTTGTGTTCCAAAATCACTTAGGTGCTTTGGAAAATCCCACTTAATAATAATAGCTGAACGGTGCAGCTGTAGATGAGCAAAGCTATGTGGCCAGAGGGGGCGAGGGGCGAGGACTAGGTGGGCATTTGTCCAGTCATGGGGATTCTCAGTGATCCACTGGTGACATGGACGTAAAACCACAGCTACTTAAACTTGCACTCAAAGAACACTCAAAAATGGTTGCAGAGCTGAGGTCAACCATGTAGCTGGGCAAGGAGAGGGTGGGGAGTCCCCCACACCAGGCCAGCTTAGCAGCTCTGCTCCCCCCGCACAGAGAAGCACCGCTTTGCTGCCTGTCCTCCCACCTATACCGCACCTATTCCCCCCAAGCTTCTTTACCACATTCTTGTTTTCATCTCAGACATGATCAGATTTACAACTGCCACCCCCAGTCTGTAGGTGTAAACTGTACGTCTGCACACACATGTGGCTAACTGGGAGTAATAATGTTCAGTAGTCATGGTTCAGGGGAAATACCAGTCACGAAGGTCAGTCCTGTAACGCCTACTGTATGTTTCCTTTCCATTAGCAGACAGGATGTAAGAAGTCGTGTGTATTAATTAGCCTTCATTAAGACCAGCAGTGTCTGTAGTTCTCTTAGTTTTAATCAGTATTCTCTTGATTTGAGGCTCTTTCTTCTAAGACCAGTCCTTCTATAGGGCTAGCTCCCTGCTCTGCTAGGACTTTTTATAAGCTCTTCTGTTCTAAATATGCCGCTCTTCATAACACCGGGAATCCTCACTTTCAGAGAGCAGCCTTACAGGGTGAGTGCAGTGGAAAACATCACGTTTGGATACAGCAGGCTCAATTCATCCTGGTGTGACTCCACAGATGTCACAACAGCTATGTTGGGAGTGCAAGTGGTCCAATGTTTATTGTGTGCTTGTGTGTGTGCCTGTGCACACGCATGTCCGTAAACTATTTTGTGCCTATCGCTGTATGTACGTTTGTGTCTCATAACACTCATGTTTGTTGTTTGGGTTCTTTATATAAAAAAGAAAGTTGTAGAGAAGCTGGCTACATGTAAGGGCTTGTCCACACACAGTTGTACTGCTTTAACTATACTGAGTGCTACAACCCCCTTCTGGTAGAGGCAATTATACTGGTATAAAGCTGCTCAGAGCTGTGGAACTAGTTTTGTATGGGAAGGGGAATAAGCTATACTGAGATAAGCACCTTTATAATGGTATAAACTGTGTTCACACTAGGGGTTGTACCAATACAAGGATTTTAGTTTTAAAAAAAATCACACCCCTAACTGAAAGTTATACCATTACAAAAATGGTGTAGGGCAGGCCTAAGACACATAAAATATGCTGTTACATGTCATCAGGTCAGATTCTGATACCCTGACTCATACTGAGTAGCACCTTACTCCCCAAGTAGTTCCACTGACTGAAGTCAGTTAGGGCTAGATCCACAGAAGAACTTAGGCGATTAACTGTTACTTTAGGAGCCTAAAGTCGACATTTAGGCACTGCTGAGAGCCTCAAAACCCCTGCACAACAGCCACCTAACTCTGTACGTTTCCCCCGTTAAAGTCTCCTAGGCAGCTCCATTTCTGACAGTGAGCATGCACACAGCTGCCTCAGTCTAGGCATCTTTCTCAGCACTTAAGCTCAAGCAGGCTCCCCAAACTAAACATTCTCTTGCCTATCCTGTGTGTGGGGAGCCTGGTAGACATTCTCAGCACATTCCTAACCCCACACAAATTGGGTGGAGGGCTGTTGGGGAATCCAGGCTTCCAGGAACAGCATTGTCCCCAATGCAGATCCTTGGGGTCCCCAGCATTTACGTCTCCTTGCCATGCAGCCAGGAGCCTGGCAGCTCCAGTTGGAGGTGGGGCTCTCTGGGCTTTTAGCCTCCCTAAGCTACTTCTGACACTGGGGTTCTCCCCAGGGACAGTGTGAAGAGTACCCAGGGAGCTGGGGCCAGCTCGCTGCTCCATTTCATGTAGGAAAAGTTCAATGGAAACACACTGATTTTTTCCAAAATGATATGTTTTTTCAAATTTCCTTTCTGCAGGACATTGCAAGATGTCTAGCTTTTGTTCCGACTGAGGACGAAAACCTTTTTGAAATTTTGGAATTTCTGAGTTTTGACCAGCTCTAGTTATTGGTACCCTTGTTGGTTTATCGTCCAGTGATCGTGTTGTGAGAAACCTTCATTTGACTCATGTGTGCCTGCCCACGCCACTTCTAATGTCATCAAGAAGTCCTCCCACCTTGTTGAACCACGACCTTCCATCAGAGGGGCTTTGACCACAGTTAAGCACTTTTCACAAATGTAATTATTTCCTTGAACTTTTTCAAGTTGGCAATACGGGTCTGGGACACCTTGATGAACTAGATTTAAAGTAACCAAGCCTAGCTAAATGAAGACATGAATCAGGAGTGTCTCAACCTCCAGTCAGAGTCCAGCATCTCTTAAAAAAATCCAAGCAATACTAAACCTTATAGCTTAAAACTAAAGGTATGTCTACATTGCAAAGAAAAACCTGTGGAGCTGAGTCTCAGAGCCCAGGCCAATTGACTTGGACTCACGGAGATTGGGCTGTGAGGCTAAAAATAGCAGCACAGATGTTTGGGCTCAAGTTGGAGACCAGGCTCTGAAATCCATCAAGGAGGGAGGGTCTCAGAACCTGGGGATGAGCCCGAGCAGGTATGTCTACACTGCTATCTTTAGCGCTGCAGCCTGAGCCCAAGTCAGCTGACGCAGGCTCTGAGACTCAGCACCGTGGGTTTTTCCTTTGCAGTGTAGCTATCACTTTTTCCCAGCCACAGAGGGTCACATCTAGTTCTCATAGACCTAACTATAGGAAAAAACAGAATTATAGACAGACAGACTCTAGTCAAGAACTGACTTATCAGACACAGATAAACATGGTATGTTGGGGAAGAGACAACACAGCTTTTGTAAAGGGAAATCATGCCTTGCCAATCTACTAGAATTCTTTGGGGGTATCAACAGGCATGTTCACAAGGGTGATGCAGTAGATATAGTGTAGCTGGACTTTCAGAAAGCCTTTGACAAAGTCCCTCACCAAATATTCTTAAGCAAAGTAAACCATCATGGGGAAAAAGGGAAGGTCCTCTCATGGATCAGTAACTGGTTAAAAGATAGGAAACAAAAGGGTAGGAATGAATGGTCAGTTTTCACAATGGAAAGAGGCAAATAGCAGGGTCCCCCAAGCATCTGTATTGGGGCCAGTGCTTTCCAACATATTCACAAATGGAAAAAGGGGTAAACAGGGAGGTGGCAAAGTTTGCAGACGATACAAAATTACTCAAGACAGTTAAGTCCAAAGATGACTGCAAAGAGTTACAAAGGGATTTCACTAAACTGGGTGACTGGACAAGAAAATGGGAAATGAAATTCAGTATTGATAAGTGCAAAGTACTGTACACTGGAGAACATAATCCCAGCTCTACATATAAAATGATGGGATCTAAATTTGGTGCTAGCACTCAAGAAAGAGATCTGAGAGTCATTGTGGATAGTTCTCTGAAAACATCTGCTCAATGTGCAGCGGCAGTCAAAAAAAGCTAACAATGTTAGAAACTGCTAAGAAATGGATAGATAATAAGACAGAAAATATCATAATGCCACTATATAAATCCATGGTACATTCACACCTTGAATACGGTGTGCAGTTCTGATCATTCCACCTCAAAAAAGAATACATGAGAATTGGAAAATGTACAGAGAAGAATGGCAACAAAAATGATGAAGGGTATGGAACATCTTCCATATGAAGAGAAATTAAAAAGACTGGGACTGTTCATCTTAGAAAAGAGATGACTAAGCGGGGTGGAAGATATAATAGAGGTCTATAAATTCATGACTGGTGTGGAGAAAGTGAACAGGGAAGTGTTATTTACCTCTTCACATAACACAAGAAACAGGGGTCACCCAATGAAATTAATAGGCAGCAGGTTTAAAACAAATAAGGAAGTACTTCTTCACACAATGCACAGTCAACCTGAGGAACTCGTTACCAAGGGAGTTGTGAAGGCTAGAACTATAACTGGGCTCAAAAAAGAATGAGATAAGTTCATGGAGAATAGGTCAATCAATAGCTATTAGTCAAGATGGTCAGGGACACAATCCCATGCTCTGGGTGTCCATAGCCTCTGACTGCCAGAAGTTGGGACTGGACAATAGGGGATGATCACTCGATAATTGCTCTGTTCCGCTCATTCACTCTGAGGCACTTGGCATTGGTCACTGTCAGAAGACAGAATACCGGCCTAGATGGACCATTGGTCTGACCCAATATGACTATTCTTATGTTCATGAATGAATTAGCTTAGAGCACACAGATTCTAGATTTTTCTGAACCCCTCACTCAATAATTATACAGCCTTCATCACATAGTATCTGAGCACCTCTGAGTTATTAATGGAGATTATTCCCATACCATCCCAGGGAGGTAAATTCTATCTACAGTTTATGGATAAGGAACTGAGGCACGAGGTCATTAAAGTGATTTGCATAAGGTCACACAGCCTGCAGCTGCGCAGGAGTTGAACCCACGTCTCTTGAGTCCTAGTTTGGTGCCATCATGTTTACTAGAGTTTAGACCACCCTTCTTATGCACCAGCATGTTTTATTTTAATCATTATACCAGAGCCTCAGCTGATGTAAATTGACACAGCTCTAATCAAGTCAATGGGGCTTCTGGCACACTATTTACTCTTACAGTGTAGGATCTTTGAGATAGGAACCTACCATCTTATATGTCTGGATTATGCCTAGCACAAGAGGACTCTGGCCCTAGGCAATATAATCATTAAATATCAGTGTTGTAGCCTAGTATGCAACATGTAAACTAAATGTTAGAGGCGCAGTAAAATGTCCCATGTAACAGGCTATTTTATGTGTCTCAGTCGGTCAGGGAGGAAATGTGAACTTTAAAAAGTTTTGCTCTACTTACAGTATTTATTTGAAATTTCTCTATATTCTTTCAGTACATATTATATCATAAAAAATCCAGTGGTTTTATGGTTAGTTTGTTGGTTGATAATCTGAGATATAGCCCGGAGAGCATAGTTACAGTATCTTACTGGTATCTATGGTAATTACTGATTTTGTGCATGTTGTGTCTGTCAGCAAGATGCCAGACACGATAGCAGCGTTACCCATTGAACTGAGTCCGCCATGCCGTGGCTGGACATGCGCTAGTTTGTGTCTGTGTGTGTCCTGCATGTTACTGCAGCTGTGACTTGACCCAAGAATTCATATCCTAAGAAGAAAGATAGTCTCCGCCTTGCTGAATGTACAGAAACAAAACAACCCCCCCCCACAACCCCAAATCCCTTCCACCTTTCTAGAAAAATGTTCCTCAGTAGCTGTGTCCAGCTAACATAATTGCTTTCCTTCGTCCAGTCATGTGATGTTTCTGGTGTGTGTGGAGGGGTGGGAGTGAGTGAAAGGAGAAAATCACTGATCGGTTGCAATGGTGGAATATAGGGATATTGGCTGACTCAAGGGATTGGCAGTGAGAGTGTGGAGATTTCCATCTCTAGCTGCAATTCAACCAAGGTGGATAGCATCTGTAGACCAGGGATGGGCAGCCCAGGGGCCGCATTTGGCCTGTCAGATTATTTTATTTGGTCAGCCACGACCCAGCTCAGGGCATCAATCACCATCACTAATAGGTGTCACTCATTGGTAGGCTCAGAAAGAGGTTAGGAACCAAATGTGTGGAGACTTGTACTACCCTTTCACCCCTAGAGCCTGTATCTTCAAATGAGGGTTAACCAGTGTGAGCAAGCTCTGCCCATTTTGAATGTATTCAGTAGATAAAAAGGGCGCTGGGGCTGTCAATCCGACACATTTAATAAGGACTACATTCACATAAAACTGTTTTAAAAGATATATTTATTTTTAAAGTGAGCTGTCCTTAATAAACCAGAACCTCAAAGGCAAATCCATCCTCTTTATGAAAGATGTTATTAGTACTTCTGTGAAGTTCTGTCTACCAGTGAACATAGAGACATTTCTACATATGATGCTATATATCTACAGGTTCAAATCTATGTTGGTAGCCACCATTTCTGGGAGTGTTTGCTCATGATCCTGATACCACGGAACAACAGGTACCTAGAAAAATACCAGGGAATGTATGCATTGGTGCAAGGACAGGTTTTTAATAGAGCTGGTTGAAAGATGGAAAGAGAATTTTGAAAAAAATAATGAAATTTTGAAGTTGTTTCCATTTTGCAGTGTTCCAAATGAAGCATTTTTCTGTTTTCACAATTTTACAAAATATTTTTTTAATTTGAATTTTCAAAGTTTCAAACATTAGAAATTTGTTTTTCCTATTCACTTTCTCTTTGCCACCAAGTGCAATAAAATGATGTCCTGTCCCGCAACATACACTTTTTCATTTGCTACTTTGTAACTTTTCAAGATTTCCTCAACTTTGGACAAAGTTACTGAGTGACAGAGTTACTAGGGTGACCAGACGTCCCGATTTTATCAGGACTGTCCCGATATTTCCTTGTTTGTCCCACGTCCCGACCGATGTGTGGTCGGGACACTGGACAAACAAGGAAATGCTCCGGAGCCCGGAAGTGCTGGCCCCAAGCAGGCAGGACTCAGTCGGGTGGTAGGGAGAGTAGGGGGGCAGCCCGTGGGGCCAGGCGGCGGCTGTTCTCCCCCCCTGGGCAGCAGGACTCGGGAGCAGCCGCTGCTGCAGCTCCCACTGCCACGGGGGGAGGAAGCGGCCGATGGCCAAGCTCGGCGGCTGCGGCTCTGGCGCCCGGGCCCGAACCCCCCCCCGAGCCTGGGCCTTCTGCGGGGACCCAGCAGCGCGCACGCTGCGCCCAGCCCCTGGCCAGTCGCATCTGGGCTGCTGCCCAGCTGGTGCTATCCCGCGGCAGCCCCGGGATGGCGACATCGGCAGCCCAGGCCTGTTCGTTCCCCTGCGGGACCCGAGTGGGACGGAGGGGGCTGGGACCTGCTGCCCCCACTCTGGGGCCACCGCAGGATAGCACCAGCTGGGCAGCAGCCCAGACACAACTGGCCAGGGGCTGGGTGCAGCGTGCGCGCTGCTGGGTCCCCGCAGCAGGCCCAGGCTCGGGGGGTTCGGGCCCGGGCGCCAGAGCTGCAGCCGCCGAGCTTGGCCATCAGCCGCTTCCTCCCCCCGTGGCAGTGGGAGCTGCAGCAGCGGCTGCTCCCGAGTCCTGCTGCCCAGGGGGGGAGAACAGCCGCCGCCTGGCCCCACGGGCCGCCCCCCTACTCTCCCTACAGCCCGACTGAGTCTTGCCTGTTCGGGGCCAGGCCGGACTCTCACTCACCCTGGCCCTGCGCTTCCCCTGCGTCTCCCGGGCCTCCCTCCAGTGCTTGTGGAGGAAGGGTTTTTTTTGTTTTTGTTTTGCCCCGCCCCCTCCCCCCCCCGCATCCCGATATTTGACTTGGGTGATCTGGTCACCCTAAGAGTTACAGAGGTTCATTTTTCTTTTTGCCCCTTGGTAACTTTTCCAAAGTTGAGGGAAATTTTAAAAAGTTACAAATAAATGAATGAAAAAGGCAGAATGAAATAGAAAAGGATGAGAAAATGTAAAAGTGAAAAACCTTCCTGTCAACGAATGGCATCCTTCCGAGCACCCCATGTGGCCTCAGTGCAGCCCTGCAAGCAGTCCCTTGCCTCAGTTTCCCCCTGCAGGGGACTTCCTTGATAATTCACAATCACTTTTATCCATTATCATCACTGCTCAGGGTCTGCTTTATGAAATTAATAAACATTCCAGTCCATCCATTCCCCCAGGCCTTTCCTACTTATTGTCTCAGTCCCTGATTTCAGATTTCTCTGCTAGAGCCTACTCACTCCCAGCTGCCTCTTAATTGTCTGTACAGTACTTACTGAGAACCCTCTCTGTACAGATTCCTGCTTCTGTTATAGGGTAATCTGGTGATTCCTGGTTAGGTGTGCCTCCTTAGTAATCAGGATTGACTGGTCCCAGGCCTCTAGCCCTGAAGGATATGTTTACACTGCAATTAAACAGCCACAGCTGGTCTGTCACCTGACTGCAGGGTTGTAAAACTGCAGTACAGGCACTGGAGGCCAGGCTCTAGGACCTTCTTCCCTCATGGGGTCCCAGCCAGAGCTCAGGCTCCAGTCCAAGCCTCAATGCCTACACTGCAATTTTAACATTCTGTAGTGTGAGCCCTGCAAACCCAAGTCAGTTGACACAGACCCGCTGTGGGTGTTTAATTGTAAGGTAGACATATCCTTAGGGACCAGCCACCCTGTTATGTTCCCCTACAAAAACCCTTAGCCATAATTAATTTTATTTCACTCATCAGTGGCAGAAAGAAATAAAGTAAAAATGGTGAGAAAGAACATTTTGAAATTCTCAGTTTCAGCAAAAACTCAAAATATTGGGGGAAAACACCAAGTTTTTGCAAAAGGTTTTGGTTAAGAAAAACAATGTTTTTCCTCAAAAAGGTTTCAAATGAAAATTTTCAACCAGCTCTAGTTGACAGACACCCCAATGGCTCTGTGGACATGCACTATCATGCCTCACGTTGGCTGCACTGCAAAGACCAGAATGTACCTTAAAGGCACTGGCCTGCGTGTGGAGGTGTGGGAGCTCTGGGAAGGATTGTACCTCAGGGGCAGAGGAGAACGGGGCCTGGCCAACCTCCTCCAACCCTTCACATCACCTTTGGTGTATTATTCTCTGTGGTGCATTGAATGGAAGCAGTCCTTGCACTTGGGGGAGTGCAGGGGCTGCAGCTATGTCTGGCCCTTTGTGGGTGGTGTGTGTGTGGAGGGGGTAATCCTCCATGAACACTCCCCCATCACCTGTAAATCCATCTAAGGGCCAGGTATGATCTTCAGATTACCTACTTACACCAGTAACACACATGGATGTCACCATGTCCTCCTGAGACTGACATAAGTATGGTTAAGATAAATGAGGCTTGTCACTGAAACAAAAAGAGGAGATCTATCTGTAAATCCCAGGGAGATCATGCCCCAGAATGGCTATAACTTTTATGAACAAAGTTTTTATTCTCTCCGATCCTGAAATCGGAGCTCCAACAGTCTGGAGTTTTTTCTCTTTGCTCACATGGGTTCTAGTACAATGTTAAAACAGGAGGCGAAGACTTAGTAAGTTACCGTGCTATAGCAAAACAAGCAGATGACTCATGGGCGCTTATTTAGAATTTAAGAAATACATGTACCCTTCAGCTTGTTGAACTGCACAATAATTTTATGTTCTGAAATGACGACTTGTGGAGGAGTAGAACAGGGTTGTTATTAAGACTTCACTCAGGATTGTTACCAGTGAAAGAAGAATCTGGTAAAATCTGACAGCTTTTGACGTTCACATCAGGAAAGTGAAGGTAGTGACGCACCTGTTTTGAGGAGAGATGTAATTAAGGAATAATTAACTCAGAGGGCATAGAGAACACTACATTTAATCCCTGAGTGAAGGATGGTAAAGTACCTGAATGTATATTATCCCAACTCCTCGGAGGTGGTAGTCCCTCCTACTTTATTTAGGTAGCTGCTTTCAGATGTAATGAGCACACCTGGAACCTGGACTTACAGTACCATACAGGCACAACATACAGTTCAGTTTGGCCTGCTTATTAGGGACTGAGATATAGTGAAACAGAATGTGTTCCAATGTGCTAATTGCAATTCAGATCACAGAGATCCTCTGTTTATCATGAACTTGTTCAATGGATAAAATGACTTCACTAGGAGCCTAATCCAAGTTCACTGAGACTAGTGGGAGTTTTGCATTGATTTCAGTGGGCATTGGATCAGGACTATTGCAGGATAACATGCTATCAAGCTCATGGGGGGAGAGATAGCTCAGCGGTTTGAGCATTGGCCTGCTAAACACTGGGCTATGAGTTCAATCCTTGAGGGGGCCATTTAGGGATCTGGGGTAAAAATCTGTCTGGGGATTAGTCCTGCTTTGAGCAGGGGGTTGGACTAGATGCCCTCCTGAGGTCCCTTCCCTGATATTCTATAATAAGCCACTGTCCCAGTGGCTTTGCTACTTGTAAAGAGAAGGAGGAAAAGAAACATTCAGAGTTTCCTGAAAGGAAAAGCCATTATCCAATCTAGTTGTTAGTTAATTAATCCTCACCAAAGCACCTGTGAGACAAGAAACTATTGCTGCGCCCTTTTTATAGATGGGAAACTGAGGCATAGAGCAGGAAAGTGACTTGCCAAGGCCACCAAGGGAATCAGCGTTAATTTGATAGTAGCCTGGAATTTCTCTATTCCTGTGTTTAGACGTGATCTCAGTCTCTGATATTTAAGCCATTTAATATTGTCCTGGATCCTTAGTACTAGATTATTTCTATATGCACTCGGTACACTGTACGAGAAACACATACCTGGTTGACGATGACCAGGGCTTGCTTAAAGCCTTGCTGAATACAAGTGAAGGTGCTAAACCTCGATGGTGAGCAAGGTTCTTGATCTGCTGAAATCAAATGAATAAGCTGATTATCATTTTTCATCATCATCCCGATCAGTGCTATCTGACAAACCCAATACTGGGGAGAGGGATTTGACCCCTGAATGAGTACCATTCAAATACAGCATGCCCTGTTGGAAAATGGGCAATAGGATTAAGTGGTTTCTCATAATGCTCCTAAATCTTAATCCTCAAATCCATCCATACATGAAAGAGCATCGGTGACAAAGAAATGATAGCATCTCCCAATCAAATAGCTTTCTAGCTCTCTCCCTCACCGTATAGTGTTGAGCTCATCCTTGAAAAAACTTGCTAAAATATTGCAGTAGAATCCATATCTGGGTTAAAAAGAGTTTTGTTTTCATACTATGGCTGCTGTCTGGTATTTTCTAGACCCAAGACGGTACAGCAGGGACTCTTCTGATGTCTAAGCACCAGCTTCACATCCCTCACAAAATGGTCAAATTCAGCTCTGTTGTGCAATTCCATTGACAGCCTGGACTGGACTGACCTGGCCCAAAGTCTTCAGAAGAGGGGAGCTACAGAACTTTTAAAAAAAGGAACTCATCTAGCAATAAAATAGGAAATCTGTCAGAGTGGACAGTTGGAAAGGATAGCAGCTGAGTGCCCCTTAGTGGTGGATCTCTGGCATTGCCGATTATCTGAGGGAGACAACGTAGGTGAGATATCTTTTGTTGATGCAACTTCTGGAAGACACAAGCTTTCAAGCTGCACAGAGCTCTTCTTCAGGTCTGGAAAAAATAATCAGAGGCTTGGTCTACAATAGGAAATTAGCAAAAACAACGAGGAGTCCTTGTGGTACCTTAGAGACTAACAAATGTATTTGGGCATAAGCTTTCGTGGGCTAAAACCCACTTCACCCGATGCACGGAGTGGAAAATACAGTAGGCAGGTATAAATTCACACAACATGAAAAGATGGGAGTTGCCTTACCAAGTGGGGAGGTCAACTCCCATCTTTTCATGTGCTATGTGTTTATACCTGCCTATAGTATTTTCCACTCTGTGCATCGGATGAAGTGAGTTTTAGCCCACAAAAGCTTATGCCCAAATACATTTGTTAGTCTCTAAGGTGCCACAAGGACTCCTCCTTGTGTTTGCTGATACAGACTAACACGGCTGCTACTCTGAAACCAGTAGGAAATTAGGTCATCTTAACTACGTCACTCGGGGGTGTGAAAAACCCACACCTTGAGCAACATAGTTAAGCCAACCTAACCTCAGGTGCAGACAGTTCTATGTTGATGAGAGAATTCTTCCATTTACATAGCTACTACCTCTTGGGGAGGTGGATTACCCAGTGGGTCTCAAACTTTTTGTACTGGTGACTTCTTTCACACAGCAAGCCTCTGACTGTGACCCCCCTCTTATAAATTAAAAACACATTTATATTTAACGCTATTCTAAAAGTGGTATGTTTGTTAATATCACTTTTCACAGCAGACTTACTAGCGAGCTGGCAGGCATGTACTCACGATCCCCATGTAATAACCTCACAACTCCCTGAGGGCTCCTGACCCCCTGTTTGAGAACCCTTGACCTACACTGATGGGAGAATCCTTCCCACTGGTGGAGGTTATGTCTATACTGAAGTGCTACAGTGGCAGTTCAGCTGTAGACAAGCCAAGAGTGCCACAGCTAAATATAAAACAAGACAGATTGTTAAACATAAGGGATTAACACATGTTGCAGGAGACCAGTTAAAGTGAAGTGGGCAATTAACACCTCTGCAGTTGTATGACAAAGGAGGGTTAGTGGGTTACAGATTGTTGTATTATCCATAAAACTAGTGTCTCTGTTGAGTCCAGGATTTTTGGTGTCTAGCAGAGTTATTAATTTAAGTTACCAGGCTTGTCTTTTGAAGGAGTTGTTCAGGTTTCCTTTGAGGATGAGGAGAGAACTGACATAGTGTGATGGCTTTGTGACAAGTGTTCACCCACGGGTGATAGGGTGTTCTTGTCTTTTATCATTTTCCTGTGCGAGTTCATCTGAGAGCATAATGACTGTCTGGTTTCACCCACATGGTTGTTATTGGGGCATTTGGTGCACTGGATGAGGTACACCACTTGCTGGAATAGGCATGTATAAGAACTAAGAATCTTGAACAGTGTGTTGTGAAGGGTATTGATCATCATAGTAATTGAGATATAAATGCAGGTTTTGCATCTGTTGTTATAGCAGGGTCTGGTGCCCCTTGGAGTTGGTGTGTCACAGTGTCCTAGTCTGTGGGGAGCTTGCTTCTTGTGCTTTACCACTAAGAACACACAGCATAATGTGTTCGATGAATGCTAATATAAGCTCCAGAGAACATGGTTATTTAAGGAATAATGTACCCGGCAGAGGACTATCCAAAGGAATAAGTGGCTTTCAAAGCTGTTTGAGTCTAGAACTGAGCAAATAATGGATTTTTTTAGGTTCAGTGGCTGAACCAAAAACGTTTGAAAAAAATTGCTTAGTTTCAAACTAAAGTTTGAAGTTTTTCAAGTTTTTAGAAGTTTTCAGAAGTTTCAAAGTTTTTTGTGTGCGTGTTTGGGGGTTTTTTTCAAATAAAAAGGCCCTTCACATTTTAGTTTGGGTAGAAATAAACCATTTAAATATTTATGAAATTTTTGTTTTCACTTTTTTTCAGCCAAAACTATTTGCTGAATAATTCTCTGAATTCACAAATAGTTTTAGTGCCCTGAAAAATGCATTTTTTTGGTGAATAAATTATTAGCATGAAAATGTTGTCTAGCTCTATTTGAGTTCCTTGTTGCTCCTGACACCACAAGCAGTTCTAGTTTCCATGCTCCAGAAGAGCCTGCTGGGGACATCCAAGGTGGATAGTCTTTCCTCGGGTAGTTGGCTCTAAACAGCTTTGTGATGGGGTGTATAAACCTCATAATGGTAGTGACAGAGTTAAGGGGAACCAGCTAGCCCATTCTATGGTACTTGGAAGGGAGACAAGTAATTAATGATTAGACCCAGGTGGGGAGAACCAGAGTGTATTGGTCCTGTGAAGGAAGGACTGTAGGGCTAACTAGGGAGGACTGAAAGGAGAGAGCTATTGTAGGGCATATATATGGTACTCTACCTTCAGGGCAGCAGGGGTAAAGAGATTCTAGGTAGCTACCAGAAAGGCTGGAAAGTGCTAGGAGAAGGCTTTTCAGCAGTCGATCAGCCTGAAGCTGTTTGAGGAGTCAGGCTTTGAGAGAGAGAAAGAAGTGGAATATGTAGTCCTGGGAAAGGTGTTTGTAGACAGGCAGAGGTGGGAAGCAGCCAGGGCTTCTACAGAACAGGTTTTAGCTGTTTAAACACAGCACCCTGGACAGGAAAACTGAGAAGAGGGCAGCTCTGGCTTTCCCTACCAGCCCTAGGAAGGGGACTAGAAAAGCCTCCCTGAGGAAGAGGGGCAAGGACTAAAGAGCACAGGCCAGAGCTGGTGTTCATGATGTGATACAGGGACATGGGACTTTTGGCCTGTGGGATTCTTTACTACTATTGAAGGAGATTATGAATGACTTGGCTTTGGGCTGCCCCTGTGAGAAGAGGCAGACCGTTGCAGGGCCAAACTGTCTTGTGGGGGGAAAAGGAGGCAGAGTTGCTGCAACATAACACCCAACTGTGAGGGGAATGTGCTGGCTGGTACGTTTGCTCTGTTACAAGCCTCCAGTGCAGCTTTGTGCTGATCAGGCATAATGTGAGGGTTAAAATTCTGTGGCGAGCAATTTAAACCGGAGACCGTGTGCGCTCTGTACAAAACTCACAAAAGATCCACTCACATGGGGATTGTTCTGTATATGATGAATATGTGCTGATGCACCGAACTCGTGTACGAGCAAGTAATAATTGCTTGATTTCTAGAGCACATGGTAACTAGTTACAAAGGCTCTCAAACTCGGTTATAAAATTCAAATATAAATGGCTTGATTCTCTTCTGCTTTCTACCTAGTGTAGTTGTTTGCAGTTATGAAAAATGGGTGTCCAATGCCACCATTCTGATCTGGAAGCATCTGACACTCATGTTGCACAGGGGTCAATGACTGCACAAGGTGTAAGGCAGTGGAGAATTGAGCCCATTGAAACCATGTGGTAGAATGGCCCATGTGACTCAAAGCAGTTGAAACCCATCTGAACAGGGTGGCTAAATGGGGTTTATGGCTGCTTTGTCACCACAGCAAGGCAGAGCATGCTGGTGAATCTGGCTGAGTATGTTTAATACATAAATGTTCTGTGTAGTAATGTATCAATTTCTGAAGTTAAATGTACTGGTATATACCACCATGAAGAAGTATTTACACTGGAAAGATGGGTATTTCTATAGTTTACAGTGGGATTTGCAGTATATCCTAGCTTTAGAATGAGAAATATTTCTGAGACCATGGAACATTTCATTAGAAGGCCAGACTCTCGGTTGGTATAAATTGATGTACTTCCATCAAGATCAGATGGGGGTCTGGTTCCCAATTTTAATAGTTATTCCTGTATTTTTAGTATCATAATACTTTCAGCTGCAGAAATTTGTATTCAAATACCTTAAATATATAGCCTGAATACAAGAAATAAGTACAAATATGCAAAATGCTTATTATGAGTGTCTCTTCCTGTTATCAGAGCAGTGGTGTTTTTTTTGACTCATTATTACCATAATTTTTCTTAAAAAGTCAGCCGTCTATTGTTATAGCACAATGCGTGACATAGCTATTGTCACCCACATAACACTCATGGTAGAGTGGGCAGATGCATGCTTGTTTCTATAAAAGTTAGTAGCTGAAGAAAGTGTTCTTGTAATTTGTGTGCGCTGGGATTTTAGCCAGTGGTGTAGGTGTACTAGTGCAAACCCATAGCGTAGATACAATAAATGCAGATGCAGCTTGACTTGTACTTCTGCATCTTACTCTGGCGCAAATTCCGTCTACACTAGGGAGTTTGCATTGGTGCAGCTACACTGGTGGCTAACAGCCTAGTGGAAATAAGACCTTTCCTATAGATTCTTTTAAAACAAAAACAAAACCCTGAAAAACCAATACAAAGATGTGATTATGATCTATAGTTAATTGGCTTTGTTTTATGAGATCAGAAACCAGTTGCCAGAGCGCTGTCTACATTAAGGCTCCCAACATGGCTAATGCTGATGTATCTGAATGGGCATTAGCAATGGTAGGAATTTTCCCTAATGTAAACAAAACTTAAATGAACACTAGGGCTGTAGGATAGTGTCAAGTTTAAATCAAACACCGAAATCAAAATCGCATAGTATGGTAGGGTTAAATTCTCCCTTCTGGCCTAGTTTTGCTCAGCACAGGAGAAGCAGGGTGGGAGACTGTCATAGAGATGATTGCAGATCCTAGATCCTATGTCACCCAGTCCTTTGTACAAATGCCAAAGTTACCTGCAGATTCATAGATTCCAAGGCCAGAAGAGATCATTATAATCGGACCTCCTGTACAGAAGTTTGCATATTCTAGCAACATTTAACTTATTTCTGGGTTAAATACTGATACTTGTAGAATATTTACCATGTTAAGATTCCAACTGAATGCTGGCAGCTAACTAGCTGTTGGCTATGAAGTCTGGGAACTAAACCAGCAGTCATTTCAGTGTTGTTCCAGGCTTAATGTTTACACGCGGTGTGTTGGACTAGTTGATATTTTCTGGTGTTGGGCTTTCAAGATGGACAACATCCAATCAACCTGTTTATTTAATATTCAGCACTGATTTTGGGCTGAGTGTTAGTAATAATAATTTGCACTTATCTAATGGCATTCTTCCAAATATATCAAAATGTGTTATAAATATTGTAGGATGAACTAGTAGTGCTGCCTATACTTAAGGTTGCCTTACACTTTCCCTTATAAGATCTTGTTTTCAGTTCCTTGTAACTTTGCCGAACTAACTATTAGGGCTGAAATTTTCCAGGCCTGGTGTCTGCCTCAGGCTGAATATATTTAGAAAGTTTCAGCAAAAATGGTTCAGCCATTTCTGAAAAGGAGATTAGGGAAAGAATACACACAAGTGTTTCATTAAGGAGCTCTAGCACCTCCAGGCTTTAATGCAAGGACTTGGAAGGGCACCAGATTTGTATAATTTTTGGTGGTGCCCAGAACAGGTCCAAGCAGAGCTGTTCCATCCATAGGACAGACCGGGGCAATCGCCACAGGCCCTGCGCTATGGGGGCCCCCACGCTTCAGGGGGATGCGGGGTCCAGGGCAGCCTGGGGAGGGGGCTGGCACTGGCAGCAGCGAGTGACCCAGCCCCACCTCACCCTGCTCTGCTCTGCCTCATCCTGCCAGTGTCATGCAGGGAAGGGGGTGGAAGCTGGAAAGGGGGGTTGGGGGAGGGTAGAATGAGGGCAAGGAGGGGCCAGAGCAGGGGTGGGGAAGAGGCCTAGGGGGAGGGCTGCCTGGGGCCAGGTCACTCGCTGCTGCTGGCGCCAGGCCCCCTGCTAACCTCCCAGGCCGCCCTGGACCCCACATCTCTGTGAAGCATGGGACCACCCCAAAGTGTTGGGCCCAGGGTGGTTGCTCTGGTCTGTCCTATGGATGGGATGGCTCTGAAAATGTAAGCCCAGACACTGGTGGAGTTGGGTTCCTGAATATTGGTGGAGCACAGGCACCATGGGCCCACATAACTCACCACCTATGAGGACTTGAACATGATTCAGTGGCTGGAAGTTGAAGCTAGACAAATTCAGACTGGAAATAAGGTGTGAATTTTTAAACAGTGAGTAATTAACCATTGGAACAACAGTAATTAACCACTGGAAGTTCTATGGCCTGTGGTGTACAGGAGGTTCGATTATAATGATCTCTTCTGGCCTTGGAATCTATGAATCTGCAGGTAACTTTGGCATTTAGCACAGGACCCCAGAGCAACAAGACTGTCTTTCCTGTGCTCTCAATGCTCCCCCTGCTGGTGATCAGGCAGCATGGAGGAGACAACAGCCTGGCTTGAATACAGAGAGGACAAAATCCAGACTGGGGTATGTGTATGCTATGGAAGGAGACCAGAGGATGCTATGTGAGGGTAGAATGGTTTGCATGAGGAGCCAAGGGGTGTGTATGGGAACTTGAGCTGGCTGGATAAGGAGCTAGTGGCAAGGAGGGAGACTGAGTTTGGATGAGGATCCCAGGGAGGGAGACTGGGACTAAAAGTTAGCATGAGGGAAAGACTGAGGCTTGGACAGGGAGCCTGGAGTGGGAGACTATGACTGGTTGGGCAAGGATCCTGGTATGAGGAGTGGGTAGGGGGAAGAGACAGGACTGGGATAGGAACAGGCTGGAGGGGATGGGAGACACGACCAGACTTGGGAGGAACAGGGTGAAAAGGTCTATACCCAATAGAACGTGCTACCATCCAGAACCTGGAATGGAACTCAAGATTCCTGAGTCTCACCATTCCTCTGGTGGAACATAGAGCATGTGATGTAGGGATGCATAGCTCCTGAATCGCTAGCCCACAGGTGCGGCAAACTGCTCCCATGGCTACGAGGCAGGAGTGACCTTCAATCCAGCGTTTGTGTTTGGGAAACTTATTTGGCTGATTTGATTGTACCCTCGCAGCTGGTGTTCACGCGCTCAAGAGATGGGTTCGTTATCTTATGTGCATGTATACTGCCTGGCTTTTCTATGCGCAAGAATGTAACCACTAAGAAGAGTTGTAAACAAAGTAAGGAGAGAAATAAAAACCCCAGGAAAGTTTTCCTGGGAGGCTTTTTGCAGGAGGCTTGTAAAGCTCTCTGGCTACCAACAAACCTGGCGTTCTGTTTCCTTTCCTGTGTTGTCACCACAGCTGGTGACCCCGACGTGATACCCCTCTACTCACCGGCTGGATACGCCGAGCGCGCCCGCGGCTGTTTGCCGCCCCTTATTCGTGAGTATGGGGGGGAAACTTTCCAGTGCCCAGAAGGAGCACGCAAGAGAGTTACAAAAGATTATAAGGCAGCGATCATGTGTTGCTGTCCCGGTCGCTCATATTGAGGACCTTCTAAGGGAAATAGATCGCCAGTGCCCCTGGTATCCTGACTGCGGGTCTTTACAGCTTTTTGATTGGATACGGATTGGGATCACCTTGTATAGTGAACCCCGTGCCCCAGTTCAGCACCTGCTGCTCTGGCAGCGTTGTAAGGAGGCACTGGAGGGGTTCGGCCCCGACGGCTTTAAGCCGGTTTCCCCTTTGCCCCCAGGTGATGGGCCACCCCCCTCCTGCCCGCAGCTGACCCCCCCTGCGCCGCCGCCCGTGGCGGCGCCCCCATGCCTACCGGTCGGGCAGGGGGGCGCTGTCGCCGCGGCGGTGCAGCCGGTGTGCAAGGCCGGTCTCTTGACCGACAAGGAATCCAAGTGTGGGTTCGAGGCGTTCCCCGTCTCTAAGCGAAATAATGGAAACGGGGGGCGAGTAGTGGACTGGGAGGCTCTCCCCTACTCGGTTCTGCACGAGCTCCGGGGGATCTTGAAAGGTGTGTCTAACGGTTATCACTTGCTCCCCCAAGATTGGAAAGACATATGTCGCATGGTGCTGTCTCCCGCGCAATACGTTGTGTGGGATAGCGAGTACCAGCGAGAGGCGCTTGCAGCAGCAGCACAAGGTGGGGGGGCCTATCTCGCTGAGCAGTTATATGGCACAGGGCAGTTTTCGAGCATCCCCGAGCAGGCGGTGGGCACGCCCCAGGTAGCTTTTCCCATCATTGGCCAGTGTGCCCGTCGCGCATTTCGCAGGGTCCCTGCTGCGAGCGAGTCCTCGAAGTCCTTCGACCCTGGCGGAGTTGCTGCAGGCGTGTACTGATGTAGGCACTCAAACCCATCAGATGGCCCTGCTGGCAGCTGCCCTGCACAAGGGGCAGAAGCCTCAGGGGAACTGCTTTAACTGCCATCATCCATATTGATGATTAGGCGTACGGCCCTCCCCCTCCGTTGGCTCACTGATGAGCCCGTATGGGTTGCGCAGTGGCCGCTTTTCCCCAGAATATGTGCAGTGTATATTGTAGCAGAGGTAAAGGAAATGCAAACCTACCAATATAGGTTGTGTTGTCTTGTTCAGATCACTGTGTGTTTGAAAGCAGGAGTTAGAAGTAAAAGGCAATCAAAAGACTGGGAAAGTTAATTGTGTCCCTTTTAAGTAAAAATCTTTAAGCTGTGGATAGCTTTGGATTTGGAAGCAAGCCAGAAAGCATTTGTATTAATGCAAGTTTCTAACTAATAAGGTAGAAGCCACTGAAATCTGGGCTGCCTATGAACAAATACAAGGAAACATTTTAAGCAATGACTGACTGCCCAGAAGGGGTAGACCTCTGTTCTTTTGTTTTTCAGATCATCAGAGAAAACGGATGCCAGTTAAACAGCATTCAATGTACCATGCATTTACTGGCACAATAGGGATTATTTTTGTGTTTTATGGCAAAAATTGTTGTTAAGAATTGCATACCAACAGTCTTTGGAAGCAAGGACATGGAAGGTTAACCCACTCCCCATATTGCCCATGGGATCCTTCTGTCTACCTCAGATTTCTAGCCAGAGGGCTGGGGAGGGAGGAAAGCAATTAGACACCTGAGGTTGTACCGAGTGCACTCCTCAAAAGTGGGTGTGCTTGTCCCGGTTTGTTGCTCCAAAGCTCTGTAATAAAGTTATTTTACTGCAAGAGTGAAGGTTTCCTTTGTAGGTTAAAAGAAGCCGAGAAAGGGAGAAGAGGAAAAAGCACAGAATGAGTTAACTGAGAGGAAAATACAGCTTGCAGGCTCATCCAAGGCCACAGCCAAAACTTGGCTGACCCCCAAGACAAGGGGGGGCTTAAATGTGCCCGAGCAACAATGAAATTTGCAAAACACTGCCAGGCATTAATGAAATGTGTTAGGTTTCTTTTCTCACAGGTAGAGAAGTGCTACCCAAAGATCCTAGCACCCCTGCCATTCATTGAAACCAGGAGACTGAGTCTATGTAAAGTCCATCAACGAAAGACTGCTTTGGCTCCATGCTGGAAAGGCTCTTTCCAAGTCCTGTTAACCACCAACACCGCTGTGAAGTGCCAAGGACTGACTGCCTGGACCCATGCTTTTCACTGCAAAAAGACCCCTCCACCTCGGGAGGACCTTTTGACTAATGATAAGCCTATTTCTCCTTCTAGTTCTGCTGTGCCATCTGGACAGCAGGAAAAAGGAAAAAAAGACAAGGTGAAGTGCTAGTAACCTCTCCCTTGTCCACTGACAGACCTACTGTTGCTTTGAATTTTTCTAAAAGACACAAAACCATTACAGGGTGATGTGCTAGTAACCTCTCCCCTGTATGATGCTAAACCACACTGTTTCAGGAAAAGAGAAGAAGGAACACTTGCTTCATTGAAACCACAAAGTCCAGGAATTCCTGACTAAAAGAGACATTAAGAACTAACCCTGGTGAAGAAACAAAAAATTATACACTGGCAGGAAGAAATTTGTGGAACCCATGCTTGGGAACGTGGTATTGATTGGATTTTGGGGTTTATTCTACAGGCTGCGCCCTGTGTTTTGGATAAGTCCTTCAGTATGTATTGCCTTCCCTAATTGGATTTTAAATGATAAGTACCAAAGGCACCTTGTTGCCATTGCCCCTGCTATCTTCTTTATTACACTATTACCCCTGTAACACATCAAAATACAGACAATGACCCAGAAGTTGCTGACAGAGATGGTATTGTATATCACTGAGGCTGGGAAGGCATTGCAGTGGGATCTAGCATGTTCAGGCTTGGCCCACTGCCCTTACAGACACATCAGGAGTACCATCTGATCTGCGGCCATGGAGACATACTTAGAGACTTTCTGGGTAAAAGTGCAAACGTTCTCAATGCTCCTTCCAAGCATATGGACCGGTTGAGGGGGTGTGGCCTCCCACATACCGAATCCTGCTGGGTCCATGGGGAGGATGCATGTGGGATTGAGTAATTCACCAAAACATCTGGGAAATTAGACTACCTGGTATGCCCAGTTAATTTTAGTCAGTGCTCCTGGGATTACACCTGACAGGACACTTACTTTTTCAAGTTAATGACAGCTATGTGTATGTTAATGACACCATATTACAAGACATGCAAGGTCTGTTAAGTACCTGCCTTGTTCCTGTCTGTAAACCACCCAGCAACATCTGGGATGTGAGACAGTGAAAGAAATGTGCTGTTTTAAACTTACTGATAATAGTTTTGCATGTAATAGCAAATTGATATGCTAAAATGTTATGCTTAAGTTATCCGCCAGGACGTTTTTCCTCCTTGGTGGGATTATATCTAGTCATAGCCACCCTTAGAGTGGATGAAGACCCTTTTATAGTATGGGGTCTTAGTTTTGATGTTTGATGTTTTACTTTGCTGCTTTGTTTAATGTATACCCAATCTAGTGGCATTGTGTATGCTACCCTGCGAGAGTGCTTTGTTTAAACACCGCATTTATATAATAAAACAGGGGGGGATGTAGGGATGCATAGCTCCTGAATCGCTAGCCCACAGGTGCGGCAAACTGCTCCCATGGCTACGAGGCAGGAGTGACCTTCAATCCAGCGTTTGTGTTTGGGAAACTTATTTGGCTGATTTGATTGTACCCTCGCAGCTGGTGTTCACGCGCTCAAGAGATGGGTTCGTTATCTTATGTGCATGTATACTGCCTGGCTTTTCTATGCGCAAGAATGTAACCACTAAGAAGAGTTGTAAACAAAGTAAGGAGAGAAATAAAAACCCCAGGAAAGTTTTCCTGGGAGGCTTTTTGCAGGAGGCTTGTAAAGCTCTCTGGCTACCAACAAACCTGGCGTTCTGTTTCCTTTCCTGTGTCGTCACCACAATGTGATCATGTAATGAATAATGCATTTGTACAAGAGGGCCAGATGAAGATTGCACAGTGATTTCAGAGCAACAGTGGTGTAACTGAGGTCAATTTGGTTCCACATATTTTAATATACACTACATCTTAACTAATTTCTGAATTCTGAAATGATTTCCTTCCTCCCCAGAGGATTAAACTCCACCACTTTTTAGTCTAGCTTGTAAAACTCCATTTGGAAACATAGCAACATGTAATACCAAAGAAAAATGTTAACATTTGAATGAGTCAGAGTTTCAGGTCCATTCCTTGGCAGCAAACCATTTAAACAAACCAGAATATATGCTGCCTAATGTCTTAATTCTAGCAGCCACCTGCTGACTTCTCATATAATCAGGCTTCCATGAGGCAAGCTGTATGCAAAAAACTACTTGACTGGAACATGTGTAGGAGAGACTGCGAAGGTTCCTAATATTGCTCAGACTGCAAAGGGACATAATGCACTGAGTGACTAATGCATGTGTTACCAAATAATGCTCTTCTGAAAGTGGCAAGCAAGTACAACTAGCAGTTCATTCATGAGCCCCAATATTACTTGACTAATAGACTGAAAAATGGATGTGTGGCCATTCATCATTAGCTAGATTAACCAAATGCAATTCTGTAAACACAAATATAACACTGCTAACTCTCTTGCAAAACCTTTGCAAGTGAGAATCTTCTTCAAAAGTTTTAGGGCAAGACTTTCAACAGTGCTTAGTGATTTGAGGGATCTCAGTTGTTGGGTGGCCAACTTGAGACACTTTTAAGGGGCCAGATTTTCAGAAGGTGGGTGTTCAGCATTTTCTGAAATTCAAGCCTCTTGTCAGGTGTATCAAGTTGGTCATCAAAAATCACTAGTCATTTCTGGAAATCTTGGCCTTAATTTTTTTTAAATCCACTTCCAAAATTGCTATGAAAACTCACCAGCTCTGGCAAAAGGAATGGTATTATTATATTATATCAAAGTGACAGATGATGATGTGGGGCAATAGTGGGTAAACAAAATCAAATGGTATTTAACTTGCTAATTAAAAGAAATTATTCACCTGGGACAAGAAGTCAAACAAAAATTTGCAAGGCTATTTCAAATGAAGGCTATTTGTTATTAGCTATGTAACTGCTTAGTGATCTCCAAAGTAGGTTCATATGGAAGGATGGAAAAATAAACATAGAAGGATGGGAAAGCAAACAGAAAAATGTAAAAAAAAAAAAAAAGGAGTAAATGAAGGAATTCTCTGTCCATTATTCTAAAGGAGGTAGCCTTGGACGTAAGACCCTCGCTGCTCGCCTCCCCAGGTCACCACATCAGCATCAGAAGGAATTCAGGCTTTGTGAAGCTGCTACTCCACCTGCCCACACTGTGCAGATGTGTGGGGATGAGCAGAGAGGAGCTAGAAATTGTCAGAGCCTTGGTTCCATATGCCCCTTGTACAGCGAGCACAGCCGAGCCAGTACATAGGAAACAACCTGCTGCTCATAAGAGGCAGCAGTAGATTAATTATCCCCCCAGGATCTAGGTCAGGAGCAGGGAGGGAATTATGTCTGAGTCAATTATTTCTTGGTGCAGTTGCACACTACCCCTTACACCAGGCAGTACCGAAAGACGCAGTCTGATGCTGTAATGCAATAAGATTGTGAGAATGAGCTTTGCCTGCTGCTGCAGGATTGAAGAAGGAGAATATACTTGAAGACTTTAGAAATGGTTTCTGATTGTATTGCTCTGGTGGCTTTCTGTGCTTTCCCATCTACTTTTCCTTTATCTGATGAGGAGCGAGAGGGAGGAGGAAATGGTTGTAGGAGAGAAGGGTAAAAGGAAACCATGACTGGAAAATGATAACGGTGTAAGAAATTGCACTACATGAAATAGATGTCAAATGGTCAGCGGCGGCTCCAGGCACCAGTGCTCCAAGCATGTGCCTGGGGCAGCAATCTGTGGGGGGCGTCCTGCGGGGGCACCCTGCCAGTCCCTGCAAGGGCAGCAATCAGGCTGCCTTCGGCGGCTTGTCTGCTGGAGGTCTGCCGGTCCTGCGGATTTGGCGGCGGGTACGCCGAAGGCGTGGGACTGGTGGACCTCCCACAGGCTTGCCACCGAAGGCAGCCTGCCTGCCTGCCCTGCTTGGGGCGGCAAAAAAGCTAGAGCTGCACCTGCAAATGGTAAAGTAAAGATGATTGGATGTTAAGCTTAATCCTCCACTTCTGAAGGCTTCCTTTTATGGGCAGTATTTACATCCCACCATTACCATACTTGCTGTTATCCTCTGTTTATGTTACAAGGAAGTAAAAAAGATAACTAAATCCAAGAAGACTTTTTTCTCTGAAGCGGTCAATGCTAGTGCTGTTCTTAAAGTGAACATCATGACCTTTGGTCACTTCATCTACATAGTGTCCTAGCTAGTGAAGGGCAAAGGATAAAAGAATGAATGTTAAGAACTCAAATGTTGTTGTTTAGATGTACAGAGCTTTACAAACACAGAGGAAAAGAGATTCCCTGCTGTGTGGCACTGATAGTCTAATCAATGACCATCTGAATCTTTCAATGAGGAACAGCATGAATTGTGTTTTAAAGCACGTTTAGGATAGGCTTAAAAAAAGTTTTAGGAATATTGTGCAAGCCAAGCACAACAGAATTGCACCGATGAGTGAGAAACAAGACTGGCTGACTCACACAAAGTCCAGCAACAGAGATGAGATCCTGCCACATATGTCTCCTTTGTGGTTCTCACCTCAATTGTGTCTAGGGTGACTACCTATCCCTAATTGAGTAGGACAGTCCCGAAATGTACATTTTAAGTCCTGGT